>NW_015506424.1:447659-493779 GCF_001515645.1 Sinocyclocheilus grahami | reverse complement strand
ACACCCCCCCCCCCCCCCCCACACACACACACACTCTCACACACACACACACACTTGATGTATGCCCATTTCTCTCTCTCTCTCTCTCTCTCTCTCTCTCTTTGAACAACTGCTTTCCTTCGGCTGACAGATGATACTTAAACCCTTGACCTACAGCGCTAGACTGACCACTGCTGACTGACAGGACTGGATATGCTTCAGAGAAAGGGTTGCATTCTTCTGCTTCCCATCCACAAAGGAAGGACAACTGTAAGCAAAATAATATATATATATATATAAAAAATAATAAAAAAAACCCCCGAAAGGATCTTTAGATGTCATCAGTTTTAAAAACAGGCAGTTTCAAAACAATGTCTGGAGCGTTGCCTCAGTGCAGACCTGCTCATAAACTGCTGGGGAGATGAATGCTTTCATCAGCGGATATCTGCTTCCTGCTGTTTTAACAAAGTAACTTTAGGAAGAAATTATTTCAGGAAGTGACTGAGTGACTAGTCTATATGAAATAAACTAACGACCTGCTTATTGTGAAGTGTTGAGTGTGTTACCTGATAGTGACTCGTGACTGTTAAACTGCCGTGTTGTGGGCCTCATATTTCTCATCAGTCTTATTATCTGTTAAACTAAGTCTGGTATGTTCCATTATACTTTGTATCATTTATGTTTTATACAATTTTATTGCTATGCATGTTTGATCTTTAGATGTCATCAGTTTTAAAAACAGGCAGTTTCAAAACAATGTCTGGAGCGTTGCCTCAGTGCAGACCTGCTCATAAACTGCTGGGGAGATGAATGCTTTCATCAGCGGATATCTGCTTCCTGCTGTTTTAACAAAGTAACTTTAGGAAGAAATTATTTCAGGAAGTGACTGAGTGACTAGTCTATATGAAATAAACTAACGACCTGCTTATTGTGAAGTGTTGAGTGTGTTACCTGATAGTGACTCGTGACTGTTAAACTGCCGTGTTGTGGGCCTCATATTTCTCATCAGTCTTATTATCTGTTAAACTAAGTCTGGTATGTTCCATTATACTTTGTATCATTTATGTTTTATACAATTTTATTGCTATGCATGTTTGCTACCCCCCCACCCCATCAAAATAATGACACAGAATTTATATTGAGTGCTGCATTAATTCAAAATGATTAGATCGAAATAAAAAAGCAATCAGCACACCGAATTAAAATGTTTAATTGATAATCCAAAATAACACAGAGGCTTTCAACTGAAGATCCATAATCAAGCTAATTTCACTGAGGAGTTCTGAAAGAAATATTTGATAAACTGTTAAAAGGTTTCCGTCCATATCTAATAGACTCGAATGATTTCCTTCACTGTTATTGTTCATCTAAAATCTTCATACATTCTGGATAATGGATCTCAGACAGCACCTACTGCTTCTCATCCTTTTACATTTATTATACAATTATTTTGTAACAGTTTTTCACCTTTTATTATACTTTAAAAATTATTTGACATGAAATTGTTAGGGGATGTCTTCTATTCTATTCTATTTGGTTCTATTCTGTTCTGTTATATTATATTCTATTCTGTTATATTCTGTTCTATTCTATTCTGTTGTGTTCTATTCTGTTCTGTTGTGTTCTATTCTGTTCTGTTCTATTCTGTTCTGTTCTGTTATATTCTGTTCTGTTCTATTCTATTCTGTTCTCTTCTATTATATTCTGTTCTATTCTATTCTATTCTGTTCTGTTATATTCTATTCTGTTCTATTCTATTCTATTCTGTTCTGTTATATTCGGTTCTATTCTATTCTGTTGTGTTCTATTCTGTTCTGTTGTGTTCTGTTCTGTTCTATTCTGTTCTGTTCTGTTATATTCTGTTCTGTTCTATTCTATTCTGTTCTCTTCTATTATATTCTATTGTGTTCTGTTCTGTTATATTCTGTTCTATTCTATTATATTCTGTTCTATTCTATTCTGTTCTGTTCTGTTATATTCTGTTCTGTTCTGTTCTATTCTATTCTGTTCTATTCTATTCTGTTCTGTTGTGTTCTATTCTGTTCTGTTCTATTCTATTCTGTTGTGTTCTATTCTATTCTGTTCTATTCTATTCTGTTATATTCTGTTCTGTTCTATTCTATTCTGTTCTCTTCTATTATATTCTATTGTGTTCTGTTCTGTTATATTCTGTTCTATTCTATTCTGTTCTGTTCTATTCTAGTTCTATTTTCCTCCGTCATTTTATTGCATTTAGTTGTTCATATTTAATTCTCATTTTTGTACACTCTTTTTTTCTCATTCTATTGCAATACCATTCAGTGCTTCCCATGTTTCTCACATTCATTTGCCGCTGATTAAATTTAGGGACTAAACAATAATCTCAATTCCAGTGATCCCTCCAGACACTGAGTGCAGACCTGTGCTGATGATTTCTTATTTCTTATCTCTCTGTGCTGTTACATGACCTGCTCCGTGCTTCTGATTACCCAGATATCAATGCACTGTTATGATTCAGTCACTGACAGTATTCTCGCTGCACTGACCAACATTAAATATAACACACACACACAATCAGTCCAACAGTATTTGTTTTGTGTTGCACACGTGCAGGTTGTTTATTAGTCGCTAGATGGCACTGTGTCTTCTTCACCGAATGCCCACAGCCAAAGCCCTTTACATAAAATATGGCTTTCACCCTAGAAGATTTTTATTTATTTATTTTTGTTAACTTAAAGAAAAAAAAATCAATCTGTTCAAGCCAAGTCTCCAAGCATTTGTTGTACAGTAGCTTGTGCTTGAATGGCATGATACCGCTATTTCATATTTCTGTTATGTTAGAAGGGAAATAAGATGCTTTAAATTGTAATTTGACCATCGTTTATTTACGTGTGTGTATTTCTCATGCAAGATTAATTTGGGTAGAATAACAAAGAGTTGTAGTGAATGTGCATGGTTACTCATCTCGGCAAAATTATTAATATTATTATTGTTGTTATAGAAGGTACAGAATATGTTTTCAGTTGTCGCTCATTTATTTACATTGTGTTTGTATTTCTCTTGCAAGATGAATTTAGAGCGAGTTAAACGTACAGGTCTGAGTAGATAACACATGCTTGTGGTGTATGGGTATGATTACTCAGCTCGGTAAATAGTCAATTAACTGCTATTATCATCATTATTATTATAAAGCAGCTGTGCGTTAATTAACCTCCAGGGACATGAAAAAGGGCCATATACTGCTGCTGCTTACATGTTCATTCCGTCAGGTACAGTTAGGTTAAACCCTCTGTTGATCTCGAGCTCTGATTGAGCTATTGATGTGCATCCCGGGCATCATGAACAGACAGGCTGATTAATCTGCGATTAAAATAGTTTGTTTTAATGGTGATCCACGGACGGGTTTCTCTCCTGTTCCTCTCCTCTTCCTTAATTACATTACTGGGGTAACTGAAACATTGCATGCAATTCCTAAATACTCGTGGATAACAAAAGCAGTTTTACGCACAAGCGTGACAGCAGCTAGAACATTTAAAGAAGAAATAATCCGTGTCCACAGTCCATTATTCCATCATTAGATATGGCTTCAACTCTGCTGATATAGCCTGTGCGTGTTGGATAGATGGATAGATGATAGATGGATGGATAGATAGATGGATAGATGATAGATAGATAGAATCAGCTGCTGCCACGAACTAAATCGGATTAATTTAGAATGCAAACAGAATTATGGTAATTGCTCCATTAATCTGAATGGAAATGTTAATTCGCTGTTTAAAGTGCGCTAACAATGCAAACTCCGGGCGGTCATTACGCTGCGCTTTTGCGCTTTTGTTAAACATCTTCACGAGGATGGACTTTTTCTTCATGCAGGACAACCTTCTGTTTTCACCTGGATATTATCGAAAAGTCTACAATAAGTGTCAAAGCATCACAAAACACTAACAGAGCTGGTCATTTGGTAGATCAGGATACTAAACGCGCTGAAGAATCACAGCAGCTTGTGGTTGATGATGTTTTGATAATTGATATTTCGGCGACTGTAGGATTTATAGTTCCTAACTCTATCATGCGTGATTGAATCATGCTGTTAGACAGTGCCAACCTATAAGAGCTTAACATCTGTAACTGTAACATGTGCTGAAAGACCAAACTAAACAAGACAATACAATAATGATAATGTTGTGCTATAATACATAAACAACATAAAATCCGATATGAAACACTCCAATGTACTGAAATAATAATAATAATTTTGTTTAAAAACAGTCCAAACAAACTGTTCTCAGGAGATATTCTGGAATGCTATACTTTCTTCATTAAAATCAACCGAGGCGAGTCTTTTTACTCATAAACATTATTTCAACAGTTTTACCGTAAACATGAATATGCTAGGTATTGCCTTGTTAAATATGAGCCTACAGTTTCTCCATACATTCTAATCATATCCTACACATATTATTAATCATACTTAGTTTAATCATATTTATAGTGGCCATACGCCTTCGTATATACACACACACACACACACACACACACACACACTCACACATATATATATGTATATATATATATTTTTTTTTTTTTAAGCATAATCATACTTTTGTAAATGCATACAATATTTACTTCTAAATACTTACAATCAAACGCATTGTAGTACTTTTACAGTGCTTCAGTGAGTTTTTACAGTGACTGGATTTCTCTCTCTCTCTCTCTCTCTTAAGCGCGTGAGAATCCTTTCTCTGAACGCACACAGACAAATCCTGGCCCACCTTAAGAGATCGTCCGTCCCTCGGCTCGTATGCCATTGGCTGGTGTCTGCAGTGGAGGAGCTTGCTGAAATGCAAAACTTGTTGCTGGTCCTTGCGGTCGATGCGCGCGCTGCTGAGCTCCTCGGACATCAGTATGTGATCCATCGCTGACTCGTTTCCAGCTGGAGTAAATCTCAAAGCTGCTGCTATTAGAAGAGGGCTGCATGAATGTGTAAGTGTTGCCTGTGATTGAAATTGCAGTCAAACTGATCGATTGCGCGGACGATGAGCAGGACCGATGGCACCGTGTTACCCAGCAGCGCAGTGCTGGCGGGCTTTGGATAGCGCGTGTGCTCTGGACTCATACACACTTTCTTCTGCTCTGCGTGATCGCTTGTTAAGCTCAGCCCAAGGGAACTAGTTCTTTTCAACGTATGCGATTCGAAAACTCTTACTCATTTCTAAAGGAAAGTAGATACCAAACAAGACGCTGTTCTGGATTCATATGGACCTGGATGTTATTTTGTGGTACTCTGGATGGTGTAATGATGTGCACTCAAAAGGGATTTTTAAACAGAAACGAATGTTTACCTCACTCTGGGCATTTGACAGCACATTGGAATTACAGTCTGTGGAGAATGATGTGAGGGAACATGTTTCATATTTATATATTTTTTCTTTGTAGCTGTTGTCTGATCACAAGGTGAGGGTAGTTTAGTGGTAAGGGAATTGTTTTATTGCTGTGCTGTACAGCAAATTTACCACAAAAAAACAACAACTTGTAAAAAAGAATTAATTCCAGATTAGAATCAGATTATGGACTAGACCGTGAACTTTATAGTTTTTATAGAGCGTTTTGTCTTACAATTCCACATTAATTTACAATATAATAGGCTTTCTCAGTAATTAATTATTGATTACTGTGGTTTTCAAGTACAATATTTTTTATTACATTTCTTATTCAAGTATTTCACATCTTATTGTTGATACCAATAGAGTTTGCTAAAGAAAATAAATAAATAAAGGAGACTGTAGACACTGCAGTGGAGCCAGGCGAGCTGGCTGTCATGCGGGATTGATTGTGGGAAGTATGTTTGGGCTGGAACAGTTTAGTCAACAAATTAATAACAGAAATTTTGGCCACACTGAGAAAAACTTTAACCAGCCAAAAGTGAGCATGAACTCCCATTACAAGAGCCCAGGTTTTCATGCTGGAGGCCAACAAGGGACAGTCGAGACTGGTATTGGCCCACTTAACGAGCTTCCTGTGATTGAGATGAACATTAACATGAACGGAGGGGAACAGTATGGTGGATTTCAGCAAGGAAATTCTGAATTGCATGCAGGGAATCTCCAACAACAACAACAACAACAACAACAACAGGCCTCAATGCATGGATTTTTTAACCCTCAACAACCTCACAATAATCCTCACTGCCCTCAGACACATTCACACCAACACCATCAACACTTTGGGGGAAACTTTGGACCTGAACCTGGGTCCTCCTGTTTGCACAGTGGAAGGATGATGGGTTATAACAGCAGTATGGGGCTCCAGCAAGGATTCACCGAGGGTTTTGACCCACTCTCTGAGGGGCAGTCAGCAGATGGCTTCTCTCAGCAGCAGCAGCAGCAGCAAAGGACAGGCTCCATGCCTGATTTTCAGCACCACGGACCCCCCAGTGGACGAGGGGCAGTCAGCAGATGGCTTCTCTCAGCAGCAGCAGCAGCAGCAGCAGCAAAGGACAGGCTCCATGCCTGATTTTCAGCACCACGGACCCCCCAGTGGAAATCACCCTGTCCCTGCCCCATGCCTCCCCTTGGACCAGTCACCTAATCGTGCTGCCTCATTCCATGGCCTGTCTTCTTCATCCTCTTCCTCAGAAAATCACAATCTGGAGTCCAGACGAATGCCCCCACCAGGCAGTGTTGAAGGACTGGACTACAACTATTCTAATGAGCCCTCATCTGGGCATTTTGAAGTGTCTGTGTACTCCCCCTCTGAGTCTGATTCTCAGCTTTCTCATTTCGGGCCTGGCCGTCAGGTGCCAGGGTCCAGTTTTCCTGGAAACCAAGGGTTGTCTCGAGCTTCTGGAATCCAGGGCATCTCTAAAGAACACCCCCATGCCCCACCTCAACAGCAGCAGCCCTCAGCCCAGCACAGTGTGTTCTTTGAACGTTTTGGGGGTGGACGCAAAATACCAGTGGGGATAGAGCCTGGTGCCAGGCATCCTCTCATGCAGCAGCAGCAGCCAGGCTTGATTGGCCGACAGAACACTTGCCCACCATCTCTCCCACAGCCCCCACAATCAGAGCCGGGTTCAGCTAATGCTGGTATGCAGGAGGGTGGCGTCATGATGCCTGGCCAGCATAATCAGTTTGAATACCCTATTCACAGACCAGAGAACAGACGGATGCATAGCTATGGTGACCCCATGTTCAACATGCAGCAGCAGCCACCCCCTCCTCAGCAGCCTTCCAATCAGAGACTGCAACACTTTGAGTCTCCTTATTTAAATATGGCTAAGAGGCCCAGGTTTGATTTTCCCAATACCACTCACGGCGGGGAGAGTTGCGGCAGTTGGAACAGTGGTATGCATAACCCGCCTGGTATGGAGAATCATCTCTCTCCCGCAGCCTATTCTGGCCTGCCTGGAGAGTTCACCCCCCCTGTGACGGATGGCTTTTCATCAGGCCCATCGCTGCAGCTTACAGGGCCTGAGCAGCAGTCAATGCAGCAGCAACAAAATGCAGCAATGATGATCAAGCAAATGGCTTCTCGAAGTCAGCAGCAGAGGATGAGACAACCCAATCTGCAGCAGCTGGGTCATCACGTTGATGTTCCTCAAGGGCCCCTGGGGCATGGGGGCCCAGTGGGAGGCATGCCTCAGTCGAATTTCGAGAGAGAAAATGGTGGGAGGATGGTGAACTTTGATGGACGGAATGCACACATGACTCTGGAGAGTGGGTGGTTTTCTGGGACACATCCACCTGGCGAAGTGCTGGGCCATCGCATGGGTACAGGTGGAGAGCTGGGAGCTCATGAAATGCAGCAAAATGGCCCTGGCGTGATGTTCAGGGCTGGTGTGAATGCAATGGGTGTGCAGGAGCCAATGAGAATACCAGGGGAGGGCCACGTGCAGCCCTTACTTTCACCTAACATCCACTCACAGTTCAGCAGTGGCATGGGGAACCTTTCACAGATGCAGTCTCCCAGTACAGGTGTTGGATTGCCCAACACACCATTAGAAAGGTGCCCCAATGACTTTTCCGGACCACCCATGGGTGGTCCGTCCTCTTTTCCCTATGGAAGCTCTAATCGACAGGGAGCATCTCTTAGTAACTCTCAAGGGGTGAGCACCTCACCAGGGAGTTTTACATCCCAATCAGACTTTCCCACTAGCCAGCGTTCCTCTGTCAGCAAACTTGGGGGACTCTCCTTAGGGAATTTTAGCAAAATGAGCGGCAAGGACAATGCTTTTGGACAGAGCTGCCTGGCAGCCCTCTCTACTGCCTGTCAGAACATGATTGCCAGCCTGGCGGCCCCTAACCTCAATGTGACATTCAACAAGAAGACTCAGGGAGAGGGGAAACGAAAGCTGAGTCAGACAGAACAGGACCTGAATAACAGTGTGGTTAATGGCACTGGGAATGCTGGGACTGAATATTTCTCAAACATTACTGCCCCCCAAAGTGGGCAAATGCCTCCTGCTGGAAATAGCAACACTAAGCCCCCAGGTCAAAATCAGATGGTGCAGGGGGAAGCCAGCACCCTCTCCCCAAATTACAATATGGACACTACCCCTTGCAATGAGGGGAAGGCAGCAACAGGGAGTGGGAGAGGGAGAGGGAGGAGAAAAAGAGACAGTGGCCATGTGAGCCCTGGGATATTTTTCCCCTCCGACAACAATAACCCTGTTGTAAGTCCTGGCCAGCAGGTGACCTCAGCAGCTAGTGTGGGGGAGAGAAGTACTGGCACACCTCAAGAGAAGCCCCACACCTCTCCCTCATGGGGGAAAGGGGGTGACCTGCTGCTGGGAGATCAGGCTGACCTTATCTCATCTCTTGACAGCGGCATCCAGAGCGTATCAAAATCTGAAGTCTGTTCACCTCGCATGGAATTTACAGATGACGTGAGCGCACATTATAGCAATGAGGATGAGGTTTCATCGAGCTCGGATGCTCCAACCTCTGTGAAGGCTGGCCGCAGCCCTTTGTTAGGCTCGCCCAAGTTGCAGAGAGACAATGGACTAATAGGAGTGCAGAAAGGGCAAGGCATGGTCCTCTCCAAGCACACTACCTCAACATCGGATGGCTTTGGAGGAGTGGGCCATCCGGGAACGCCGGGCATGGAGCAAGTCCGAACACCCTCTAGCGCCTCTGGCCCTGATGAAATTCACCCGCTAGAAATATTGCAGGCTCAGATTCAGCTTCAACGGCAGCAGTTCAGCATTTCAGAGGAACAGCCTTTAGGTGTAAAAAATAACAAGACAAGTAGTGACTGCAGTGGTCAAAATGGAGATGGAGAGCTTGCTAGCTGTAGCCCGGATGCCGGGAAGGGCTCTGTGGGCACTATTGATCTGGACACTCTCATGGCTGAGCAGCATGCCACCTGGTATGTGCCCAGTGATAAGTCTCTGCTTGAGGATTCAGAGGAGGAGAAGTCTGTGTGGGAAAAAAATAAATTCCAGGGAGCCGTCAAAGAAGGTAAATATTTATAATTTTACTATTGCACAAATTTTTTATTTCTGCACGTAAAAGCACTGCATAAATTGTGTGAGGTGGCATTAGTTATATATTTTTTTTCATTTTTGAATTTATAGCCTCTTAAAAATGTCTTTTCACTTTCTCAATCTCTGTCTTGTGCGCGCCCACACACACACACACACACACACACACACACACACACACACACACACACACACACACACACACACTCATGTACGCATACATGCCAAGAATGCATTCTTTTATTTGATAGCATTTTCAAGCAAAAACAATGATCTCACTCTTGCTTGAGGTTTTGTCCATTATACATTGTTATAAAGGGGGAAATTACATGCAGGTCTTTGCAATGCATTTATTTATTTATTTTTTAATTGTTTGAATATGATTTAAGGTCTAAGTTATGATAGTGAGGGTTTTCAAAAATGAAAAAAAATTTGCAAATTTTACTAAATTATAAAAATAATTGTTTAATAATTTATGAATAATAATAATAATGAAAAGAAGACAAACAATGTTATTTATTAAATGCATTTAGAGTACCTGTAGTTTTTTTTTTTAGAAGACGTCATAAAAAAAATGGACAAGTGGCTTTCTAAGCATTTGTACATTTATTTAGGGATTTTGTCAGTTGTATTTGCATACATTAAATAACAGAGTCAGGCAAAAAAATATATATTTTCTGTGAATCTTTTTCACATCAATACTCTCCTACTCATCTTAGCCACATTGTTATTATTAATAGTAATAGTTGTGGGAGTAGTAGTAATATTACTACTTCTATTGCTATAAAAAAAAATCCCATTGATATTACACAACGTTTAATGTATATTTTTGTGTACAAGTTCATTGTGTGTGAAACCTAAAGACTTGAGCAATCGATGTTGACTGTAACTGCAACTATTGATTTAATTAGCCCTAGAATGCCTAAGTTTCTTAAAAGATCTGTTATGCCACATTTTTATTAGATTAGATACTTTATTGATCCTTTACAGGAAATAAAATTTTCACGGCAGCTTCAATGCACAACACCACAAAGTCATTTTCAACTCTACTGATCCACAATATAAAAATTTGAAAGAAATTATACATAGCAACTGACAAAACAATAAAATACAAAAAATAATATAAGTGCACAAATAGACTGTACTAGGACTTATTATTACTTAGAGTACTTATTAATAATAATATCGTAATAATTTACACGAAGCAGCATAATTATTTAAACCATATATTTGATGTGTGTGTCCTTCTCTTGGCTCTTGTCCTTTAGTTTAATCAGTATATGAAATGGTAATTGTCTTTACTGAAAAGGCAGCGGGACGGACACGCATAAATTTGTGACGAGATGCAAAACATGAATAATTTTAATTGTTTTTTTGTTTCTTTCATTTCATTCCTAACACCCCAAAACAAAGCTGTGATTCACATTTGGTGTAAAATGGAGAAACAGCTCAGGGCAACCCATGCTCTCATTCTGTCACGAGCTTGCTTCTTATTGACTTCCTTCACAACGTATTTAATCAGTGGTTGCAGATAGGACATGTATTTACTTAATGTATGATACTTAATCAGTGGTTGCAGATAGGACATGTATTTGCACTAATATTACAAAGATATGAAATTATTAACAATGCAATATTAATATTAAACCTAAGTGGAATTTTAAAGCTGAAGTTTGACATGTTTTGTAATTTTCTATGTGACCAATACACCAAGCGGTTGTTTAATAGCTTTATAGTCTCCACGCCTTCCATTTAACCGTCAGATGACTCATTGTCTCTGTGTATTAAGAAAGGAAAGGAGAGCGGAAGAAGAACCTTTAAGGTTTTGTAAAATCCTTTTGGATGCCAAGTAATAGCACGGCATTTTTTAAAAAGAAAATGTAGCCAGAGTTTCTCTCTCAGTAAAAGTAGCCAAGGATATTTGAGGATGTATTTGACGGCTGCAGTCTCTGATGTGCTCATGCATATCTACAGAAGAGCGCATACTGACTAAACACATGACTACACATGTGCATAGACTTTACAAGTGCATGCTATAGATTCATATGCTTCATTCTGGATTTTTTCTTCTTATTCTTTTTCTTCTTTTTTTTAAACTGTGTTCTCCAAATACTTGTGCTGGTACTGTAATGATAGCAGGCAGCTAGGGGGAGTTATGGCATTTTGGGATGCAGGTTGTTGTCTGGCAGTCATAATTAATTTTGGAGAAACATAACATGACTTTAGAGCTGCTAACTTTCAGGAGAGAGAAAAAAAAGAGATGAAAAAAAGGAAATGGTCTTCAGATAGTTCATATTTGAATTTAAACTAATGTTTATTCAGAATGCATAGGCTAATTGTAAAATTGCAATGCTTAATTATGCTTATAGATTTTCAAAGTATGTTGATAATTGTTGTGCTGTTAAAGGAAAGGAAAATGAATCAAATAGAAGCTGGACTTGCTGAAGATTTATGTCTTGCAGCAGTAAATCACTTGGCTTATTGCTGATATGTGTATTAGTTCTCGAGGAGAGAGAGAGAGAGAGAGAGAGAGAGAAAGATGATATGTTTATTATTATGCAAGGAGAGAGAGAGAGAGAGAGAGAGAGAGAGAGAGAGAGAGAGAGAGCAGAGGAAGACAAGAGACTGTGCCTGTCTGAACACAAACCTCCCACCAGACTCCTGCAGAAGGGAATTTAAGCTTTCAAACCTGCAAATAATCTTTTGCAAATTCTCTTGTGGATGGCAATTAAAGAGCCAGCTAGGAGATCAACATAGCATCTCTTCTCTGGAATCTCATAGTCCTTGGATCGGTGCGTTAAACTGTTAAAAGAAGCTCTGTTTGCTGATCAGAAATGAATGTGGGGGGATTTCGAAGAGGATACTCGCATTCTGGAGGAATTCTGAACAAAAAAGAAGTCGAAACATTTAGATGCACATACAATTTGTGTGTTGACTGTTCTTTATCTGATGTTAAGATAAAAAAATTGTTCCTGTTCAGTCTGTTAATAAATATCATATTCTTGATATTAAGCTGTTTCCACGAGTCCTTAAAATCGACTCTTCCTCATCCCAGTACGATGATGCGGCCGCTCGGACGCAGCAATATTCAAATCAATTCCGGTGGCCTGGCAACTTCTCCCGGTGCTCTCAATCCGGCCCTTTGCTCGTAGTATTTCGACTTTATTCTCGAAGTATTTCGACTTTATTCTCGAAACATTTCAACTTTATTCTCGAAACATTTCGACTATCTTGTAACCTTAGATTTTTTTTCTTTTTTATCGTGGCACTAAAACGCCGTCGTATTACTTGCCATGTCTTTATAATTAAAATTAGAATTTGTGAAATTTACTAGCAGTTTGAGAAAATTGTTTCAAAGTAAATCCTACACCATTTTTTTTTCAGTGTAGTGACATAAGACAGATAAGACCAATAATTAAATATAAAAATAACAAAGAAAGAAGACCAATCACAATTTAGTATGCAATACAATGTTAATTTATTTTTACATTTATTTATTTTAGGGATCCAGGTTTAGATGCTTAGTGTTAAGGGTTTCGGGGGAAAAAAGTACATTTCTACAAGTAAATTTCTGAATAATATCAATACAAGACTATGATAATATTCATGTTTGACAAGTTTTTCTTTTTTTAAAAGGGATATGTTGTGTGTGTATTTAACATAGAAAGTGCTGTGTTTGTTATGTGTGCACACAAGGTGTCTGTGTTGAGCGACTGGGCCTCTTAAATGCATACATTTGTGTCTGCGTGTGCGTGTGTGTGTGTGTTGAGGTTGCACAGTTATCGCTTGCTCTATGTGTGTGTGTGTGTGTGTGTGTGCTCACGGTGGGGGTAGCAGCAGGCAGCTTGATGGCTGCTGAGCAGTTTGTGTGTGTGTGTGTGTGTGTGTGTGTGTGTCTGGAATGCTTGGTTGCTTTCGGCCGTAGTGCAGCATGCTGTGCCCAGCTACCACAGACTATTGGCAGACTCTGCAGGACGTAAGAGAAGAGAAAAGGACTGTGTGCGTGCATAAGTATGTGTGTGTGTTATTGCCTTAGGCGTGTGAAGATGGGGAGGGGGCTCTGTGTATATATGAACTTCTAGCTATATTTCTTAGCATATAATCGTTTAAGACACCGTATGCAGAAATTATGTTTTTTGTGTGTCATTATTTAGCACTTCCCAAGTAAAACGATACTTGGATATGCAGTCTCACATTTTTATTTTCTATTTCCCGCTCGTGTCTTTCCCTCCTCTCTGGATTCCTTTTCCCTTTATTTTTGTTCCTCTATCCTCAGGGTTTGGGGGATGGTGTTGGGTTATTGACCTTTTCCTACACCTTACCATTTTTTTCTGCAGTACTGGTCCAGACAGGCTCGAGGGCGAGACCAGGCGTCTGTGTGTGTGTGAGTGTGTGTGTGTGTGTGTGTGTGTGTGTGTGAGTGAGTGAGTGAGTGAGTGTGAGTGTGTGTGTGTGTGCCCCACAAGGATAGCAAACCAGACAAGTGTGTGTGTTTCTGTGTGTGTGTGTGTGTGTGTGTGTGTGTGAGAGTTTGTGTGTATGTGTGTGTGTGTGTGTGTGTTAGTGTTAGCATGTGTGTGTGTGTGTGTGTGTGTGTGTGTGTGTGAGTGAGTGAGTGAGTGAGTGAGAGTGTGTGTGTGTGTGTGTGTGTGTGAAGGTGTTTTTCCTTAGGGAGAGGGGGGATGATTGTAACACGTTTTGGTTTTTGCATTTATTGAGAAAATGTTTAGCCCAAAGATATGAAATTTTACCTCCAATGTCTTTGACTTATTTAGCATGATTAAATTTATGACAAAAATGGTTTAGATACCACTGAACATTTCAAACACTTATTCTGTAGTGAAAAATAAGTCTGTGATCATTTTTACATTAAATGAAATAGAGCTATATTGTGTGTAAAATTATTGTTTGATTGTTGTAAATAAAATGACAAGCCTAAAAACAAAACTTTTTAAAGATGTTTTTGCTTATTTTTGTATATCAGTTTTACATACGTCTGAACTAAGATGTGAATTGGGTACCAAACTGTGACTGTAGTGTTTGAAACTGCCAGTTTTCTCGATTTCTCTGTCTGTCAATCACTCCTTCTCTCGTATTGACATTTCAAACAAAACCCCTCATAATCCTGGCTATGGATTTTGTTTTGTGCAGCAAATAAGCTGAGTGCAGGGGCTGGTGTGTGGCTGAATGCTTTGGTAGGGTCATTATGCAGGTAATTGAGGTCAAACAGGGTCAAAGGTCAGTTTTCCCAGAGCATTGTTACTCCTTGACTGAAAGGTCTCTCTGGTCTTGCGTGGTTGAACGGGGTGAATAAGTCCTAAAGCCAATGCTACTGCAATTTGGCGTGATGGACATTCTGTGTGTGTGTGTGTGTGAGCGTGTGAGTTTGTGTGTGTGTGTTTTTGTGTGTGTGTGTGTGTGTGTGTCTATGTGTGAATGTGTGTGTTTGTGTGTGTGTGTGTACACAACCTTCCTAAAAAGTACAATAAAGTACATAAATTATATTTCTTATACGTTGACAAGTGCTGATTTTGAAATCAACACACTACTAAATAATCTTCAAAATCTGGGACAACAATCAGCCAGTATTGGTCAACTGGCCAATGTGAATGCTTGAACAATTTTTCATGGATCAGATGTGGTTAATCAACACGCAAGAACAATTTTACATTTTGTGGTGGCCAAAAATCAAAACAAAAACTTGATTAATTAGTCCATCACAACAGCAGACATTTTTAAAGCGCTGTATGATCTCGTCAGTATATAAACTGCAATGAAAAGTGCAATGGTTAATCCACCTACTGAATTCTTCCCTCCTTTTATTCCAGAAGCAGATGTCTCTCAAAGTAAGACCACAGCAGGATCAGGTTCCTCGGGGACCACTGGAGGCATGGGTTCTCATCTCCAGTGCCTGTCAGTCCACTGCACTGATGAACTTGAGGAGTCTAAGGGATCTGTTCCTTCCTGGCGTTCCCTTCACTCGGACATCTCAAACCGTTTCGGAACCTTCGTAGCTGCGTTGACTTGAAGAAAGCAGAGGGAAAAATACCTCTCAACTACTGGGATGAGAAAAAGGAAACAAGACTTCCTGTTTTAGCCGAATAAATCAGTGTGTCTTTGTCAGGAAAATGTGTGCCCTTTTTTTTTTGTAGAAAACACTAAAAACACGAGGATCGTCACGCTGGACTTACTGTAGGATGGTGTATAAAGGGTGTACCAGTACTGATGCTGTTTTTAAATCCACCCCTCAATATTCCTTTGTATGTCTATGCATTCTGATGGCTATTCTTTTTATCCAGTTTTGTGTATTCAATGCTTCTCATACCTTCTTCTTTGCCCTCTCCGGGGGTCTCGTTTTTTTTCCATCTTTGAAATAATGATTGCTTCTTCTTATTAAATGCCCCTTATTCTGTTTAAACACCCAGGATGCTTCAACACTGGTATGCCACACAGTTAAGATGAAACCATTTGATGTTAAGTGGATATAACAAATAGAAACCAGAATATTGGTATTGCACATGTACTTTTTTAAGCAATCTTATACTCTTTAGAAAAATGCTTCAGTCGACCTTGAATACCTGAGAGAGGTTAGATGGAAGGTCTTGATGGCAATGTGAAGATTTACAGAGGTCCTTGTTTCTTTTCATTTTTTAAAGTAACATGTAAAGTGCAGTTGTCTGTTTTCCTGCATATTGTATATATATGTATATGTTTTATTGAGTAAAATAACAATAAATATGGTGTTAATGGTGACAGCTTCTGTCTTTTTTGTATGTTTGTTAAACTGCTTTTGCTGTGAGTATCAAGTAACAGGTATAGTTATATAAAATATTTTTACACATCAGATATTAATAGTATTTAAGTGTCAATGACTAGTTCTCAAAAGAAGAGCTTGCGGAATCTTAGCAAGGGATGACCAACATTGTAAATATGTTTTTATCCCTTGTCCCAAAAACCAGAGATATTTTAATGAACTTTTCATAATAACATTCATTAATAATATTAACAAACATCATTCAATTAAATAATGATTAACTATCATTTTTTAATGTGATTCCAATAGCTATGAATGTCATGAAACTTTATATATACTCATATCAGTAAATGATCTAATGATGCTTTAACTATATGTTTATTATAAAGTGTTTCCCATATGTTTCGCTGTAAGCTGGTGTTATTTTTATCAGCAGACACATCTCCTATTAAGTCTAACTAAGTGTAAACCATTAACTTAAAAACCCCCATGGAGCTTTGCAGCAAAGCAAATACTGTAGAAAAAGCCAACTGGCCTCATGCTGTTTGAGCTGGATGCTTAATTCCTATAAATACACAGCATGTTTGTTCAGGGCAGATATGCATCTTTGGGAAAATACCACAATGTTGACCTAAGTTTGCTTCCTCCCCCCTCTATAACCGCCCTGCTTATGAACGCACCCCTCCATGCAGCATTCACAGAGACCCAGAGGTGAACGTCTCGGAGAGGAGAGAGAAAGAGAGAATGTGCGAGAGCGCCGCATTTGCGTCAATAACATAGGTGCTGAATTTGCTTTAGTCACGCTGCCTTTCACTTACAGGGCTGGTTTTACTGAACTTTACACTTAAAAAGGAAGGGCAGGAGAAAGAGAGAAAACCAAGAAGAGAAGTCAAGGGTAAAAAGGAGCCTTGATGGGACTCGTAGCTTTGTAAACAACAATGCCAGTGGCACTAATGATCTACAGCTGGTGTGCAAGTAAAGTGGAACATGTCCTGCCAGCAGCACAGTAGTCCTCCATTCGTTCTTTCCCAAAAGACAAACATCCACACATTCCTTCACATGCTCTTAGCTCTCACCTCTGCTCCAGAGCATTCTTTTACCCATTTTTTAAACGTGTGTCAAACACACTCCTAAAGCCTTTTCTCTTCACTGTGTTTCCACTCAAACCGTAGTTCTAATAAACTCTAAACATTTCAGTGTTCAAGATTGTGATTTAAGTGATAATCCTAAATTCTTAAAATGTTACAATGTGTCTGAGTGTGTGAGAATCAGAATCAGAATGAGCTTTATTCGCCAAGTGTGTGCAGACACAAGGAATTTGTGATTTTTAGGAGCTCTTGATACATAACACTGAGCCACAGAAAAAGGACTAAAAGTATGTAATAACATGACATTATTTGATTTTCAGCAGGTCATAGCTAGTTAGTAGTGGGGGTGAATTCATAGGAAGGCTTCTGTGTCTGAGTGTGTGTGTGTGTGTGTGTGTGTGTGTATACACAAACAAATTAATTCTAAAAGGAAATATATATGCATAAATGTATGAGTACACTGCCGAACGTTTCTGCTCTGTTTGGCCACTGCTCTGGCATTTCTTTCTCCATTTCTTTACCCAAACACCTAATCTGTGCATTAAATCAAATCCAGATCTACCTGTTGCAATCATATTGGAAAATAGATTAAAGGTTATTGAGTGCTGATAATGATCTACAGCTGGTGTGCAAGTAAAGTGGAACATGTCCTGCCAGCAGCACAGTAGTCCTCCATTCGTTCTTTCCCAAAAGACAAACATCCACACATTCCTTCACATGCTCTTAGCTCTCACCTCTGCTCCAGAGCATTCTTTTACCCATTTTTTAAACGTGTGTCAAATACACTCCTAAAGCCTTTTCTCTTCTCTGTGTTTCCACTCAAACCGTAGTTCTAATAAACTCTAAACATTTCAGTGTTCAAGATTGTGATTTAAGTGATAATCCTAAATTCTTAAAATGTTACAATGTGTCTGAGTGTGTGAGAATCAGAATCAGAATGAGCTTTATTCGCCAAGTGTGTGCAGACACAAGGAATTTGTGATTTTTAGGAGCTCTTGATACATACATACATGGCATGAGAACAGAAAGAACAATTAAATAAGACTAAAGAGAAAAAAAAGCATAAAATAAATAATAATAATAATAATAATAATAATAATGTGGTAAAACTTTGTTACACACACACAAACACAGGTTTGTTTTTGTGAAAAGTGGGGACTCTCCATAGGCGTAATGGTTTTTATACTGTACAGACCGTATATTCTATTGCCCTACACCAACCCTACCCCTAAACCTACCCCTCACAGGAGACTTTCTGCTATTTCAGATTTTCAATACACTCCATTCTGTGTGATTTATAAGCATTTTGAAAAGTGGGGACATGGGGTAATGTCCTGAAAAGTCACCTTCTCCTTGTAATACCTGTCATACCTTTGTCATTATACACATTTATGTCCTCATTTGTCACAAAAACGCACGCACACACACTCACACACACACACTCCCTCAGACTGACTCACACACAAAGCACTCTTCTACACACATGGGAAGTGGGTCTGAAAGCCACTAAGCCGTTTAGCTCCTACTAACCACAACAAGAACTCTTTTCCCTTCTGCTGGCTTGGGGTTTTTAACCAGCAGTGAACCACAGGGGAATATTTGTGTTTGGCAGCCTAGTAGAGGTCAGGCTCTTGAACTTTCAGTAGTGAGTCTTAGATTTTTATTTGTTTTTATCGGATGGTTAACATGCATTGGTCAAAACAGAAGTCAGCGTGATCCAAACTGTGAAACATTTTTATGGCTTTCACACACAATGCATTCAATGACCACATCTTCAAAAATGAACTCTTTATTTTTTTCAGTCATACTCCATAACCTCTGTATTTGCACACATTTTCTACACACTGTCAAAACTGTTAAAATTCTTTTAAAGCTTATATTTGGCTAAACCAGCATGTTTGATTCTTATATAAACATAAAAATGTACATATGAAATTCACCATATATACCACACGGGGCAGCAGGACACAACAGGCCCCAGTTAAGCCAAGTGGTGAGTGTGAGGCAACACAATATATTAAAGGTGGGGTAAGCGATTTTTCAAAAACACTTTAGAAAACTGATTTGGGCTGACTAGCAAAACAAACTTGTAGCCAATCAGCAGTAAGGGGCGTGTCTACTCATGATGTGGAGGAGAGAGCGTTCAGTGCACAGGACGGACATTAGTGAGCCAAGCGACAGAAAGATGGAGATGGCGGATAAAAAACAAAAGAGGAAAACGTCTGCGGAACAAAAGAAGGCTTAAGGCAAGAAGGACCCATGTAAATATCGGATCAGCTTTCCAGCGCTGGAGAGAACTCAAGGAGCGGAAGGCCTCCGATCGGATGCAGAGGTTGCTTTGTTTCTTCTCGATAGGTGAGTAACACCGTGTCTGCGCCACAACAACTAAAGTCTGTCTAGTACACTGGATGCAACAAAGCGACCATTGAAATTTATTTGAAATTTGTGTCAATACGTCATGAATAGAACGCAGCAGCAGTTTTCTATCGGGGATTTGTCTTGTCGTGCCGCACCGTGCCGGGCCGCATCCATTATATATATGGTGTAAACAGCATCACTGATTATGAGTTCCATAGTATTTTGTTGTGCCGTGCCACTCACGTCCGGTGTAGACACGGTGTAACATTGGATTTGCTTTGTTTCACAGAACTAATCGTTGCCTGGGTTGCGTTCGTATGTGTGGGGTGGAGCTATCAAAATAGGGGCGAGACCGTTTTGGGGTAGGGGCGTGTTGGTGATTTCAAATGTCAACATTGGCTACCAGAAATCGCCAAATCACCCCACCTTTAAGAGCAAAGGGTGTCAATTTGTTTTATTTTATTTACAGTTTTTTGACAATCGCAAGGACACATTTTTCACAAAGTTCTCCTAACCAACTTTCAACTTGGCACAGCAGTTCATTTTACATCCAAAATGCACTAAAACACTTCATACGTGTCTCAAATCAACTCTTTCTTCGATAACACTAGCAAAGGCTTTCAACCAGCAAACACACTTTTCAATCATAAAACACTGACCTAAAAACACTAACAACAGGCAGCATTATACAATGTTTCCTTTCGGAAAGTTTCTTTACAAAACAAGAATGAGACTCTCTACTGCTTGTAATTCACTGCAGCGTATATTACATAGTCCATGTTTACATTACAGAAGGTTTTCTCCTTTTGTATAGATGATTATGAAATTGAAAGAATAACACCTGTGTAAGTTTTCAACTGCATCAAATGCTTTGATAGTATTTGTTTGTTTGTTTTTTTTAATTCAGAATACATTTCAATATGTATTACTGTAGAAATGTAGCAAATTTCCGTCTCATTCATTTTTGTATGGTTAGGTTTTGAACTTAAGTCTTGTGCAAACTGGACTGTAGGTACATCGCGTTTTGGTGGTGTTTGTGTCTAAGTGAGAAAAGAATGGTAACACTTTTTTTTTGATGGTCCCTTTTGAACATTCTTTTGACAATAAGTAATGTTGCACCTACATATCTACTAACTCTCATCAGAGTATTTTCTTAATATCTGCTAACTCTTTATTGTCATGGTCTCCCAACAGACATTCTACTGACTATAAGTAACTTTGCAAGTGTCACGCCCATGGACAGTCTTGTGTTTTGTTCCTCATGTTCTCTCATTGACCCAGGTTCTCCCATGTTTGTGCCCATATTTGGTCTTTTCTGTTCCTAGTCCCATTGACTTTTATTAGATTAAGCTGTGTCCTATTAATCTCCTCGTTTAGTTCCAGGTGTTCCCCATTTAGTTCCTGTATTTAAGCCCTGTGTTTTCCTGAGGACTGGGTTCAGTCTCAAATGTCTACCCAGTGTGCTACGTGTGTGTTCCCTGTTATTTTGGTTTCATTAAAGAGTATTTCTGAGCACTCCAACCAGGTGAGCTGGCATGACGCCGCTCTTGGTGCGTGTTTCCAGCTGGTACTGGATGATGATACGATCCGCTGCGATCTCCCCACGTGTTATTTTCCCCTGATCGAGCTGATTGATGTCATCATTTATTTAAACGGTTCCGATTTCCAAGTGGAAGAGGTAAAGGATCTTTTAAAGTCTCCTCATCCAGCCCCTCTCTGGAAAACGTTGTGTTTTCCCAGCTCACCCCATGCCAAGAACCCCCTCATACCTCACCAACGGCTCCGAACACCTGTCCAACCAAAGTTACCTCCGAGTTCTCTGAAGCTCCTCCCTGGTCCTCAGCCCAGAGCCGCCGGCCGCTCCGAAGTAAAGCCCACCAGCCGCTCGGAAGTCGAGGTCGCTGGCCAGTGCACTCTCAAGCCCCCCGGCCGCCCCAAAGTCACGATCACTGGCTGCCCCATTGTCAAGATCGCCGGCCGCTCCGAAGTAAAGCCTGCCGGCCGCTGCTCTCTCAAGCCCGCCCGGCCACTCCGAAGTCAAGCCCACCAGTCACTCAGCAGTCAAGCCCAGAGAAACAGGTGCCAGCTCATGTCCCCAAACTCCTGGATATGGGCTCCTCCTGAGTTCTCGGCCCCTATCCTCTCTCCTGAGCCCGCTCAAGTGTCGACTCCAGCCCCTGAGTCCGCTCAAGTGTCGGCTCCAGCCCCCGAGTCCACTCAAGTGTCTGCTCCAGCCCCCGAGTCCTCTCCAGTGTCGGCTCCAGCCCCCGAGTCTGCTCCAGTGTCGGCTCCAGCCCCCGAGTCCGCTCTAGTGTCTGCTCCAGCCCCCAAGTCCACTCCAGAAAGGGCTCCAGTTCCCACATTCAGCCCTAAGGGGGCTCCAGTTCCCACGTCCAGCCCAAGGAGGGCTCCAGTCCACACGTCCAGCCCAAGGAGGGCTCCAGTCCACACGTCCAGCCCAAGGAGGGCTCCAGTTCCCACATCCAGCCCAAGTAGGGGTGGGGGGGGGTTATAGGGATCCGTCAGTAGAGGCTGGGCTGAGTGCCGAGGCTAGGCTTCCAGAACTGTCTGCTCCGCCATGGCTCCCCGGACCGCCTGCTCCACCATGGAGGCCTTCCTTGTCCCCGTCCTGCACCAGCCTCCAGGGCGACTGCCCCCCTCCCCGGTGGAATTGTTACAGCGCGGGATGCACCTTCTGGGAGGGGGGAGTAATGTCACGCCCATGGACAGTCTTGTGTTTTGTTCCTCATGTTCTCTCCTTGACCCAGGTTCTCCCATGTTTGTGCCCATATTTGGCCTTTCCTGTTCCTAGTCCCATTGAGTTATATTAGATTCAGCTGTGTCCTATTAATCTCCTTTTTTGGTTTGATTAAAGAGTATTTCTGTTCTGGATCTCCTTCGTCTCCATGCTCCTTCGTCTCCTCACAGTAGTGCAACCCTGACAGCAAGTACATGTTAACTTATTCTAACCCTAACCCTACCAGTCTACTAATACTCTACTAATACTCTAATGAGAGCTAGTAGACATGTAGATGCAACTTATAGTCAACAGAATGGAGGGCTCCAGTCCACACGTCCAGCCCAAGGAGGGCTCCAGTTCCCACATCCAGCCCAAGTAGGGGTGGGGGGGGGTTATAGGGATCCGTCAGTAGAGGCTGGGCTGAGTGCCGAGGCTAGGCTTCCAGAACTGTCTGCTCCGCCATGGCTCCCCGGACCGCCTGCTCCACCATGGAGGCCTTCCTTGTCCCCGTCCTGCACCAGCCTCCAGGGCGACTGCCCCCCTCCCCGGTGGAATTGTTACAGCGCGGGATGCACCTTCTGGGAGGGGGGAGTAATGTCACGCCCATGGACAGTCTTGTGTTTTGTTCCTCATGTTCTCTCCTTGACCCAGGTTCTCCCATGTTTGTGCCCATATTTGGCCTTTCCTGTTCCTAGTCCCATTGAGTTATATTAGATTCAGCTGTGTCCTATTAATCTCCTTTTTTGGTTTGATTAAAGAGTATTTCTGTTCTGGATCTCCTTCGTCTCCATGCTCCTTCGTCTCCTCACAGTAGTGCAACCCTGACAGCAAGTACATGTTAACTTATTCTAACCCTAACCCTACCAGTCTACTAATACTCTACTAATACTCTAATGAGAGCTAGTAGACATGTAGATGCAACTTATAGTCAACAGAATGATCAAAAGGGACCATCAAAATAAAGTGAAACCAAAAGGATAATTTTAAAGATGTTGTCATTGAATGCAATTTGTGCCAAAGCAATGATAAATGATCGACAGTTTAGCCCACATAGACCGTGACCTGAGTATTCAGAAATGTGTCCTAGTGATTGTAAAAAAAAAAAAAAATGTTTTTCAATGTAGTATTTTATGCTATCAAAAGGCATTTGTCCTTACAACACAGAATATGCACTGTAGATCTTTAGGCCTAGTCTTGAGTCCACTTGTGTTATACTACACAGGTCAGTGTGAGCGTGTCTGCTTGTGTTCTTGTATGTGTGTAGCTGTCCTAGTCCTCTTGTCTAAATCTTTCCACCCTGTGGGGGGCTAATTCAGGAAGGAGCCCCAGGTTGTAAGACAGAGCACAGGGTGGGTTGTGGGGGCGGTTTGTGCTCTTTCTACCCCATGGCATGTTGCCATCCCCATCTGACTGAGCAGAGATGACTGCCCGACCCCTGGCTGTCTGTGTGTGTTTGTCTGGGATGTCTGAGCAGGATTTATGTGAAACTTTCTGAACCATTTTATTTCATTGTTCACCATCTGTACCAGCCATACAGTCCACACTTCCTGATAAATATGATCCATTTATTTTCATCCAACAGAAGTATAATTCCTTTGACCAACATATGTTCCTTCACTCTAAATGAGTTCAACATAATTGGCATTAAATTAACAAGGCATCAATGTACCATGCAGTTGAAAACTGTTTGTTTTTACAGATAGGCATCATATCCCTGCTACTACATCCCTTTAAGTAGGACCCCACAGGTGTCCTACAGTAACCGGTTTACACACACTAGGGATAGTTATTCAGTTCAAAAGGATAGCAAAGTTCATGGATTCTTCATTAGCAAAATCACAAGAGAAATATTCTCCTCTAATTCTATTCAAAGAAAATTAAGATGGCTGTAACACTACTTTTTACACTTGTTAGCATGGCCTTGAGTTTTTCTAGTGTATGTTTCTGTGATGTGTTTCTGTTGGAGATATTTTGTACATATATTAATTTTTGTTTGATTACCTTACATAAAAAAGGAAATTCTGTTTTTTTACTCACCCTCACCTCATCTGTACAACACAAGAAAAGTTTGTAAGACAATTAAAAAATAAAAAAATAAATAAATAATAAATTAGTCAGTAAAAAGTCACAATTACTAGAAATGTCATACTTGAACATGTAAATGTACAATTTATAAAGCTGCAAATTAGAGGCAATTCCCAAATCCTCTACATAGACTGGGTCAGATTGTGGCATGTTATGTCAAATTGTAAGCTATAAAGTCATATTGCAAAATATAAAGTGTACAGTTATCTTTTAACAGCCTTTCATAAATTTCAGTGGAATTATACAGGATAAGATTAAAGACAATTCTTGGTCCGTTTGTAAATTTACTTTTAATTGTATAGTTCTTTAGAAAACCATACATGTACTGGTGATTTAAAGGTATACGAATCTTACAGTTAGAATCTAAAATGTAACATCAACATAGCCAACTCAAGAACCTTAAAGAGCCTTATGGTTCTTTAGCTGAACCTAAGGTGCTAGAAAGAACTACCTTTGTTTTTAGAAAATTCCTGCTTCACAGACAGCATATATAATCAGAAGCTATCTGCTATAGATGATTTGGGATCAGAGATCCTTAAAGCCTAACAGTGTCCTTTAACCCTCTTCTCCTTATTTCCCTGTCTGCTGAACCCCTTCTGGACCTGAACTGTATCTTAAACACCACTTTCACACACAAGGAAAAAAAAGAGGATTTTCCAGATATGGTAACAACTGATATCAGCATTCATTTCGGGAGATCCAGTCACAAGCTGACAGTGCCAAATACAGGTATAAAATGTGTCCTCGAATGCATTTGTGATCCAATCAGATGTCCAGCTTTGAAGCTGCTCAGGGACACATAGGGCAACATTTCATTTGTAGTGTAAACGCTAATGCATCCCGATGTGCCCCCAGACAACAATGAAAGACCACCTACTCACAGAACACAACCAATTCACCAAGACAAAGGTTTTATGCTTAGCCAAGTAGATATAGCTTTAAAATAAAACAATCATCTGATCGTTTTCTGTATGTCATGCAGTGACACACTTGTGCAAAGCAATCCTATTAATCAGACTTCATTTTAAAAGTACATTGTAAGCTCTGAATTGCTTTAAAGTGTTGTTCAATGTAGGTTTAAGTAATAAGCTCTTCTACAAACGTAAACATTTATCTTTCGTGCTACACAGTCACATGTTCCACAGTCTTTGGTTTACTACAGTGACTAGATTCATGGTTACCAATAATAATAATAATAAAAAAAAGTCTCTGATTAAGAGTGGTGTGTCCAGTGGGGGAGATGAGATATGATCACGCTTTAGATATTCTACTAACTGTAAGTAACTTTGCAACTATTTCAACTGCCAGTCATTGAAGTAAAAGTAGACTGTCTGCTAACAGTTTATTTTGATGGTTCCCCAACACACATTGTACCTAACAGTCTACTAATACTCCAATGAGAGTTAGTTGACATATAGATGCAAAGGTACTTAAAAAAGTGTAACCAAATGAATGCAGTAATACATGTCCGATATCATGTTTAGCTGTTGTGTTTAATAGATGCTTTCTTCTTAACTGCTTATTCATAAAATAATTAAGGATTTGGAATAAAGAGCAAAACTACAAAATACCTGAAACAATTTACAAATCTATTACAGGATTTTACAGGGTCCATTTCTCAATACTTAAGTCACATTTTCAAAATGTTTTCACGCACTGAGCACAACAGCAGTCTGTGTGGGCTAAACTGTGGATCGCTTCTCATTGCTTTGGCACAAAATGCATTCAAGGACTACATCTTTCAAATCACAGGAACTCTTTTCTCACTCAAACACAACCACTGCCAACCCTCTATGTAACGAAAGGCCAATTTGCACATTTGCACACTTTTTTCAAAACTGACTTAAGTTAAACTTTAGTTCAAGTGCAAAAAATGAAATACTATGGAAACGATTAGACATAGCTGAACACCTACACGTCTTTCATTTCCATTGTCATCTATACAAAATGGGACAACTTGGTAATAATTTTGTACTGTAATGTAGACATGGATCATGTGACACACTGAAGTGAATTCTAAACAGTAGAAAGCTGTCATTTTTTCCCCCACTGTGTAACGCTACTTGAGTTTGTAGGTCATTGTTTTATGAGTAATACACTGTGTTTGATAGGTGACACTCTTAATGTTACGGAAGAATGGCTTGATTTTAAACATGTTTTAGTGCATTTTGTATGAGACATTTAGTGCTGTGCCAAGCTGAAAATTAGAAAAAGTGACCTAAGTATTGAGAAATGTGTCCCAGCGAGTGTAAAAATCTACATATTAATGCAATTTGTACTCTCAGCTCACCAAAACAGTTTTATTTTTTCCCCTTTCTTTCTCTTTCTAGACTGATACTGCTGACTTTTGAGATTGAAAGAGAAAAAAAAACAGCTCACATAAACACGGTTTTCTCTCTTTCTTCCCATGTGTTCCCCATGCTTCTAGTGGCTGATACGTTTAGGAAAATATATTTTTTCTCTGTCTCATATTCCTATTTCTCCCTCTCCTGGATGGCATGTCACTGCGCAGTCACAACATCACAGGCTGCTGCTGAAGAAGAAGACAAGCGACTCCCTCGCTCCCCCTTTTCTCCATCCATCTCTATGAGTCCCACTCAAACACAAATGCATAAACAAACCTAATTAGTGAACGACAGCAAGCTGGCCATCGGAAGAGCCTCATTAAGGCTTACAAACTGCTTCACGTCAACTACTCTGGCAATGATTTATCACGTCTGGCCACTAAGTCGACACTGTGGGTTTGTGTGTGTGCTGTTGCTGAACTCCTCTTCCTTTGAATGCAAGGCATTCCGTGGCATTATCTCAGTTCCTTGGAAACGTCTACTCTCTGTTCCCTAGTGGTCATACAGATTTGAGCAAATCACACTACAGCTCATTAGTGTACGAATGTTTTGAGCATTGAAAACAAAGCTGACTCTCAAATTACATCACTTGACAGCCTCTACTGTTGGTCAATGCTCAAGTGGTCCTGGTGTAGATACATAAGAAAGTAATATTTTCTTTAAAAAGCTAACTTTTCAGTATCTCAGTTGTTTCTTTGACAACAGAGGTTATGTAAAGAGCCCTTACAGGCTTCCTGGTGAAGCAGTTTCAGTGGTGGAAGCTTCTGCGATTTCTAGTAGGGTTTGGAACTAGGAGTCATGACAGACCATCCACCTTGATGTTCTTGGACCCTGGACGATAGGAGAGCAGACAAGAACAGAAAAGAGTTTGCTTCCTACTGGAAGCAGTTTCTTCCCACGCTAGCACTTCGGTGGACCATGAGATCGCTGGAGAGTGATGTAGAAGCCAGGGGCATCTCAGGAGGACATCTGCTGTGGAGTCCATCAGTTTAGTGGCGAGTGCGTCCAATGTGAAGTCTGTTCACTGGTCCGAGTCATGGTGCACACCATTTGCATTTAGAAGATATATGCATTCAAAATGTACAGTCTTTCTCTACCACCAATACGGTTCAGAAAATGAAATTACATCATTTTGTACGTTCTGCACATTCTGTGTGGCAGATTTTCTGTCCAGTCATATGCTCTACAGAATCTGAAACATCTAGCCACCACTCATTATTGTGAATGGAGCGATAATGAAAAAACGTGATAATATGTCATGTTCACAAGGTCATTTTATCGAGGTAACAACATCCTTATGTTGTGGCCACGCAATGTGAAGTAGTGGCCTCAAGATCCTCAGTTGAGGGAACAACATCATTTTCACGTGGCCACGAGTTTAACCAGCTCCTTTTTACTGCGTTTATTCAAACTTCTTTACAAACTGTAATGATACACAATGACTGCTGGGTAAAATTCCCTCTCCACTTCCTGTAGAGTGATGCATTAATACACCTTTATTCCCTATACACGCCTTTAAACAACCCACCACAGACAACCTCTTCTGCCTCTGACATGCACAGGCATTTTTAGGGGCAGGGGCTCAAGTGGAAAAAGGGCACTTCTCATATTTATTTACATTGTTTACTAAACAAAACTTTAAATATATTAGGGGTGCTCAATATATCTCAATATATCTCAATATTTTCAGGGATTTTATCGATAACGATAATTAGACTATATTTCGCTGAGTGTGTTATTGTGCTGATATCTTAAGGACTACCGTGGACAGCTGACTCCTAAAGTTTTTGATATTTTATGTCAAATATCTATCTATCTTTGCATATTATGTGTGGTGATCAGTTCACAGCAGTGATAGAAATTAATATTTTCCAATACTTTTAAACTGATTTTTACCTGTTATGGGCATTTTTACCTTTATAAAGCCCTTTTTTCTAAAAGTGTGCATCATCTTTTCAGTCAAATTCTTAAATTAGAATAATAAGTCAGCTGAGCTGTTACCAAGCAAATTAAATCAGTATTGACAAAATTAATCTTTGCAATGCAGAAAAAACACAGAAGCTGCATTAGAAGTGGCATTAAGATGCATTTACATACTGTTTAATGCACGACATGAACGCATTTAACCTGCAGTTACAAATGCATTAATACTGTTTTGATATTTTAAACATAAAACGTTGAATACTGATATTTGAAATTATTGAAAAAATAATAATAATAATAATGAAAAGATACTTTAAATGTGAAATTAAAACTGCCAGTAGGTGGCAGCAAGTCACTGTTAATAAGCGAGTCATTGCGATTGAACCGAATCATTTAAACGGTTGATTCATTCAGGAACGAAACACCGTCATGTTGCTCAGAGACACAAATTGGAATTAAATTTGTTGGCAAAATAGAGCAAAAACAGTCAATATTGTGTCTTAATATTAAATTCTTGTTTATTGAACTGCTGTATAAAATCAATATCATACATCAATATAAACTGAATCATGCAGTGAAAGAACTCGCACTGGTCTAACCTACTAGACTTCCTATTGCCTTAGCTATTTAGCTAACTTACATCCACGGTAGCTCTCATGAGTCATAGATGTTAGCAAGACAAATGAACTATATTTGACTTTTGTCTTTTGGATAATTAGCTGTAAATTTGAGGCACAGGTAGCTTCGTCTTTTGTTCATCACCACTCACCTCCACACCAACAGCTGGAAAGGGAGGGAGGCTCTCTATCTGTTTGTGATGTGCATGTGCATGTGCCGATCAATGTGTGCTACACTGCTGTGCTGCGCCTGCGCGAAGACGTGGAGAGGAGAAAGGCATCGGAACTCTGCAGTCTCATACATTTCCCGACCTGACCTGATATTTTGATTTTTGATTTGTTTGACAGGGAAAGCAAACAGATACACACACATGCACACATATACACATATATTCAATATATAAAAACAATTAATAAATAAAATTCCCCAGAAAAAAGTGCACTTGCTCTCGAGGAAGAAAAAGGGCAGGTGCTCTAGCCCCCTTTGATATCTATGTGTGCACGTGCCTGCTGGAGAGTGATGCATTAATACACCTTTATTCCCTATACACACCTTTAAACAACCCACCACAGACAATCTTTTCTGCCGCTGGCTGGTAAAGTGTTAACTCTTTCTCTAGGCTCCTTTCCCAAAGAGGGAAACCGGAAAGGCAGGTCAGCCAAGGTTTCGTCAACCTGCTGCATCCCAAGACAGCACCAGCGTTTGCTTTGGCCAGCACCCCACATTTTTGTGCTTGTTTTTCTATTTTAACTGTACTGTAGTCTGATGATTTAGGGACTTGGAAATTGTAGAGTTTCTAATTTTATTACAAAGGATACCTAGGCGATTGCTGGACCAATAAAAAGTATTGGCCCTGTTTTATTATTTACATTTTTTTTGTGCTGCTTGTAAAGGCAAGAACACTATTAGGTATTTGAACAAAGTGTTAAAGTTCTTATATATGTTTACTTTCCTCTTATGTCTTACAATGTATTACATAGTTTGCTGAAATTGTGATGTTGCTTGATTATTATACACTGAAGTTCCAACATTTACCCTTAAATAAAAATGGTGGTATTTATTTATTTATTTTTGCCTACAGATCTAAGCTTTGTGCATATAAATGTGTGATTCTCACATCCACTCACTCTTTCATTAATTTATTCTAACCCCCTATTCACATGCGTTTGAGTGGGAGGAGTAAAGAAGCGATCCACGAAGAAAGGCTGAGAGAGAGAGAAAGAGAAGGAGGGGAATGAGGCGGACCCCTTCTGTCTCTCTGCCTTCACAGAAAAGAAAAGAAAAAACAATTGGTGTGCAAATGGCTTGTTTGGAAAAACTCAAAATGTATTCAATCTTTTTACTCAGTTTGTGTGTGTGTGTGTGTGTGTGTGTGTAAGAGAGAGAGAGAGAGAGAGAGTTTATGTCTGAAGGAGAGACAGAATGCGTTTCACATTTTCCTTTGAATAAGCCCAAAAAGTAGTGTTCCTATAAAGTATCTGGGCACTTAAACCACACTTGCAATAAATAAATGTCTTTGCATCAGATATTAGCTAGAACAAAACATCCAACCAAGGTATTTATTTTAAAGAAAGAAAGTGCACTAGCGTTTGCTTTGGCCAGCACCCCACATTTTTGTGTTTGTTTTTCCATTTTACCTTTACTGTAGTCTGATGATTTTGGGATCCTAACTAACCCTAACTTTTCATGCTTAACATTTCGCAAGTTGATTATTGGGTTCAATGTAAAGACAAAAAAGTATTTGGATACTTTCTGGTCGTATCTGAGCACACATTTCATGTCTTCTGAGATTATTTATTCTCCATTGCTGTCTAGCACAAACAATTGAAATATTAAAGAGATCTCATTGTGATTTTTACGACATTTGCCAAGACAAGCAGTGCCATCTATACAAAGGATATGAGTAATTATGAACAGTGGTAATAGCACTTATTATTAGACTTAAATTCATTTGTCATTGGACCTGTTTGTAGCTTGTGTAATTTCAGTCTCCTTCAAAGTAATTTAGCATGTTCAGGCTCAGTGCAGTGGTGTTTATAACTTTAATTATCTTTTTGAACAAGAAAACCCTACGTGTCTTCTTTCAGGAAAGACCCGGGTCTGTGGACTGCAGTCATTTTATTTTGGGTCAAGTCTGTGCTTATAAACAAAGCAGAAAGTTAAAGTGATATTTAGCATAGTACAAATTTAGAGATGCTAAACTGTCCCTGAATTGAGAAAATAATTTATATTATAATTCTTGCCATGTTTATTTGTCATACCAGAAAAGATCAGACAAATTTAAATTTATGTTATAAAATATAATTATAGTCAATCATTGAAGTTAACGATGATCACAAAGGATCTGTTATTTTAATTCAATATTTAAAAAAATATTTTTTATGCTAGTAAGTAATATTACAATATCTGTACAAAATGTCTAATGCTTTGTGTCCTCAAGAGCAGCATTGTCAGGTGGTACCTTTTGAAAAGGTACCGGCCCAGTGACAGCTTTTGTACCTGTTTTTTCTGAGAGTGTATTGTAGACAGAGTCAAAAGGTGTCTTGATTGCTAATCAGATACAGTATATAGAGGTAAAAGCATGCATTCTTCTAACAATGATGGAAATAAGTGCAGTTAAAATAGCCAATATGGTATTGCAATAGGAAGCACTCTGAATTGAGACTAGTTAGCACATCATTGTTTAATTGAAATGGTTTAATAACAGTATTTCATTATGGTTACACAAAATATATGAAGGATGGTAAAACATAAACAGTTAATTGTACCCAGCATGTATGTAAAGTGTTACCTGAGAGAGAGAGAGAGAGAGAGAGAGAGAGAGCAGAGCCCCAAGAAAAGGGCCCCAGCAAAGAAAGAGAGATCGCCAGCCAAGAAAAGAGACTGAGCAACAGTTACAGTCTTCTTTTATCCCTTCCTTGACCATGTGACTATAAACCAAATGTGAGTCATTCAAACTGACCAATCAGCAGATTACAGCTTCACCCATCGTGCAAACGGTGTGATAATTAGCAGACCCCTGATGTACTGTATACATATGTTGGCCTGCAGGCATTGATTACAATCAGCACCTCTGTGCCTTCAAGAATGCCAAATGGAGCTTTTGTTACTGAAGATAGGATTGGGACAGAAAAGCAAAGTCATTGATATTTTTTGACCCTACAGTGAGATATATCACACATCACATATGTATTTTATGTATATCCCTTTCCACACACACACTGTGTGACAACGGGTCTTCGCAGGCGAAACCGGGTTTGCCCCCCAAAAAATAATAATAAAAAAAAAAAGAATAAAATGGCAATACTGGCAGAGATGTAAGGTGTAAAGTGATGTTTATTTACAGTGCTAGAGAGGTGAAACAGTCCCTGTAGACAAACGACCAAAAGCTATATACAAAAGTAACAAACAAAAATCAAATAACAAACAAAAAAACTATACAAAAAAACAAAGGAAAAAAAAAAATATATATATATATATATATATAAATATATACACGCAAACTACTCCAATGACAAGAAAAATTGCTTACAACACCACACTTGCACGCTCACTCGCCAGGTTAACTGACAACAAATATCTCTTTGGGGCTTTTTTTTATAGTCCAAGCCCCACCCCTTTTGTTAAAACCATTACAAATATGGATGGGTAAGTACACCACATAAATATATACACACATAAAATAACAAAATATTTATAGAAACGAAAGCAGGCAAAAATAACATATACGAATGTAGACATAAATAATAATAAACACATAATAATAATGCCACATTTCCATTATCCCCCCCCCCCCCCCCCTATCCAGGCCGCTTGGTGGCACTTGGATTTGGCTGGCCGATGGAGGAAAAGCAATGCGGAAGACTGGCAACACAGACGCTGACAAACACTGAACACAGGTATGTATTAACACGATAACATGATAAAACATAGGAACGTAGAAACAAAAGACAACTCAGGTATGTATGTGTGTTGTTATGCGCAGCATAGATTCTGACAGGGATGGAAATGGAGTGGATATGTTTGAGTGTATGAAGACCAGCGTGCTAATGGCATGTGTGTGCACCCACATCGCCTCAGCAGGAAACGGAGGACGAGGTAAGATGGTGTGTGTGTGTGTGTGTGTGTGTGTGCTGCGCTAACCAAAAGGGACAAGGACAGGTCACTCTGTCACATCACCTCCCCCCTCTCCAGGCCGCGAACTAACCGGATTTCGGGACAGGTAGTCTGCAATTTTGTTTTGGGGTCAAGGTCGATGTCTGACCTTAAACTGGTAGGGTTGCAGGGAGAGGTACCACCTAGTCACCCGAGAGTTGTGGTCCTTCATGGTGTGGATCCACGTCAGGGCTCGGTGATCTGTTTCTAGGGTAAACTCCCTTCCCAGCAGGTAGTACCTGAGTCTCTCCAAGGCCCACTTGATCGCTAGACCTTCCTAGGTAGAGTATCGGCTTTCTCTGGGTAGCAGTTTCTTGCTCAGGAATGCAATGGGTCTCTCTTCACCCGTATCTCCTTGGGCCAGGACTGCTCCAATTCCCACAGCTGAAGCATCTACCTGAACAATGAACGCCTTTGTAAAGTCAGGACTTATAAGGACTGGGCCAGAACACATCTGCCTCTTTAGGGTGTTGAAGGCCATTTCACATTCCTCCATCCAAACAATCGGGTCCTTCACATTCTTACAGAGCAGGTTGGTCAGTGGGACGGCGGTGGTAGAGAAGTTGGGGATGAACCGTCGATACCACCCCACCAGTTCCAAGAAGGATCGGACCTCCTTCTTTGTCCTTGGTCTTGGGCTGTGTCGAACGGCTTCTACCTTGTCCACTTGATGCTTTAGCTCTCCGTTTCCCAGGTGATAACCAAGGTAGTTGGTCTCAGACTTTGTCCACTCACATTTTGCCACATTTAAAGACAGGCCAGTCTCCTGGACCTTGCTCAGGGTATCTCTGAGGTGTAGAAGATGGTCCTCCCAAATTGCACTGTCTATGACAACGTCATCCAGCTATGCAGCTGACCACTCTTCACAGCCTCGGAGGACTTGGTCCATTAGTGCGGGTGCTCCATGCAGCCCGAACGGTAGGACTGTAAACTGGTTCAGCCCCAACGGGGTCTGGAACGCCGTGTAGTGTCTGGACGCCTCCTCCAGAGGGACTTGCCAGTATCCTTTACATAAGTCCAAGGTTGTAATGTACCTGGCTTGGCAGATACGCTCCAGCAGGTCGTCTATACATGGCATTGGATAGACATCAAACCTTGACAGAGCATTCAGCTTTCGAAAGTCAATGCAGGTATGTAATGTATCATCTTTCTTTGGGACGATAACAATTGGGCTGCTCCACTTACTCTTAGAGAGTTCAATAACTCCCAGCTCCAGCATCGTCCAAATCGCTGCTTTCAAAGGTGCCACCAGCGTCTCAGGAACATGATACGGTTGCTGTCGTGAAGGGTTCTGATCGAGCAGGTGGATCTGGTGTTGTACCAAGCTGGTCTGCTCGGGCCTCTGACGGAACAACGAGGGATATCGAGCCAGAAGGTGGTATAGCTCAGCCTGTTTATCCCCTCCCAGATGACGGAGATCAACCTCTGCTTGCTCTCTCACCTTCGGCTCTGGCTGTTTGTCCTCCTGATCATCCTCCACCTCACAAATCAGCAGTGATGTTTCTGGCTTGCTGGGTGGTTCTTTCCACTCCTTCAGGAGGTTGATGTGATAGGTTTGTACAGTCTTGCCCTTGTTGGGGTGATGAATTTCATACGTCGCTTGTCCCATCTTACGAACGACACTGTATGGGCCTTGCCACTTCATCAGTAGTTTGTTCGTCGATGCCGGGAGCAGTAACAAAACCTTTTGTCCAGGTTGCAGTTCTCGGGATCTGGCGTGTTGGTTGTACCATGTCTTCTGTGCTTTTTGTGCCTTTCTGAGGTTTTCTTGGGCTTTCTCCCTGTAGTTCTCTAGGCGGTCTCTCATCTCAAGGACGTACTGGACAATGCCCTTCTCAGACTTCATGTCTCCAGACAAAGCGGCCTCCCAACTTTTCAGCAGGAGATCCAGTGGCCCTTGAACCTGCCATCCATACAGGAGCTTGAATGGAGAGAAGCCCGTTGGTTCTTGTGGTACCTCCTTGTAGGCAAACAGCAAGAATGGTAGTCATTTGTCCCAGTCCCTTCCAGTGTCTGACACAAACTTGCGAAGCATGTTCTTAAGCGTCTGGTTAAAGCGCACACTGTCCTCTTCCCTTGGGACGTAGCAAAATCCGGTCAGTTTAGCTTTACGCACTGGAAACAATGTTGCTTTGTGACCCAGTTGTTGGCAGTAAAAGCAAACGGTTTTTTCTCAGGAGCCACTTTCTGTGCCTGAGTAAGATTAGTGTCAACATTAGGCTTGCCAGAACTACCGGGAGAGTTTTTAAAGTTACCTTTCATGGGTTGAGAGCGCTGACTACCACGGTGAGCGTTGATGTACTGTTGAGCCAGTTTAGCAGCATCCAGTCCAGTTGTCGGCTCATGTTCCTTGACCCAGACTAGAATCTCGTAGGGTAGAACACACAGAAACTGTTCCAGAACTACTGTCTCACTGATCTCCTCCTTTGTGTGCAGCTCAGGTCTCACCCAGCATCGGTACAAGTTCTGCAGTCGATTGTACGTTTCCGTCGGAGACTCTCCAGCTGGAGTGGAAGTGGCCTGGAATCGCTGGCGGTAAGTCTCTGGTGAGATGTTGAACTTTTCCAACAGCGCCTCCTTCAGGTCGTTGTAAACTTCCGCTCGGTCCTCATCCATGGCCAGGTAGGCTTCCAGCGCCTGCCCAGACAGCAGTGGAACCAGATGATAACTCCACTCGTCCTCTGGCCACCTCCAGGTTCTGGCGAGACACTCAAAACGGCACAAGAAGTTCTCAACGTCCTCCCCCTGCTGGAGGACTGGCAACCTCGGCTCCATTCATGGAGTCGGCTGGCGGTAATACCCCATGTCGGTCGGTGAGTCTCGATCTCTCGGACAAGTTATGCTTCTACGCTGACCTGGTGTTGGAAGCCCCATTCGTGGACTTTCGGCCTTACTTGCCACCTCAGCTGGCCGGACAGCTTGCAGAATCGACTCCCGCAGACTCCGTAGCTCCTTTACATACCATTGCTCTCTCTGCTCCTGTGCGCTCAGGAAGTCGCGCATCACTGCAAACATCCCACCACTAGATGTTGGAGCAGAAGAGACGGACTCTCGAGGTGATGTGGACTTGGGACGAACTGGTGGGGGATTCTCCTCTCCCTCCTCCTTTGTAGACTCAGCAGTGTCCCAGGCCACATCCGACTCAGTGACAGCTTTGGTCTGGGACTGAAGCCTCACCCTAGGCTTCCTGCCTCTCTGCGCAGTTTTGCGAGTAGCCATCCCACTTCTGACACCAAATGTGAGACAACAGGTCTTCGCAGTCCTGCTGTCAGGCGAAACTGGGTTTGCCCCCCCCCCAAAAAAAAAAAATATATATATATAAAACACATAATAATAACGCCACATTTCCATTATCCCCCCTCCCCCACCTTATTAACCAGACAATGGATGAGCCGACTTCCAGTTGCTTCGCGCTGCAGGGGCCACACACAGAGGACCTGGCACTATTTATCCAGGCCGCTTGGTGGCGCTTGGGTTTGGCTGGCTTATGGAGGAAAAGCAACGCGGAAGACCGGCAACACAGACGCTGACAAACACTGAACACAGGTATGTATTAACACGATAATATGACAAAACATAGGCACATAGACACAAAAGACAACTCAGGTATGTATGTGTGTTGTTATACGCAGCATGGATTCTGACGGGCATGGAAATGGAGTGAATATGTTTGAGTGTATGAAGACCAGTGTGCTAATGGCATGCATGTGCACCCACATCGCCTCAGCAGGAAACTGAGGACGAGGTAAGATGGGGTGTGTGTGTGTGTGTGTGTGTGTGTGTGTGTGTAAGTGCTGCGCTAACCAACAGGGACAGGGACAGGTCACTCTGTCACACACACACACACACACACACTGTTTTGCAGAATGCCGGTCCACAATCTGTGAGATGATGAGAAAATGCTGTTTTGTTTGATTTGTAAGGTAAAATAAAACAAACAATGCTTTATATCATAATAATGTTGTATAATTATGAATTACTGCATACAACTTATAAGAACTGTATACTATAATATGATAATCTGTGCTGTCACGCTCACTCGAGCTTCCAGAGCAGATTAAGTATATTTGGTTACTTATCCTTAAAGTTAGCTCAGCTTTTGGAACTGAAGGTTTAGGTTATCCATGTATTCTTAAATTTACCAGGGTAAGTCGCTTAACCTTCTGTGAGGTTACAATCCGCTGAATATAAAAAAGCAGCTTGAATATTCTGCCTATGATTTTCAGAAGAAAGAAAGTCATATGGGTTTGCAAGAAGTGAGTAAATGATGACTAAATCTTTTGCTTCAATATCTGTATTCTGTTGTATATGTTTTATATTGTATCTACGGTGATTTAGTGGGTTTTATTGGGTTTCAGCATGTTAAAAACTTTCATATGAACTTCAGAAAAGCCCATAATGTCCAGTGTCTAGTCCTCTGAAGGGGTCTATCTTGCCACAGGCTCAATCTGTTGTTTGTTAGCCAGCTGTGGCCCGTGTGAACTGTCATGTTTGCTGTATATTGGAGGACTGAGATTATTTGTGTGTCTGGGTTTATTAATAGCAAATGTCTTGTTTGAAGATTGATTGTTGCTTAAGGAGCATATTGAAAAAGTTTCCGAATGTTTAGATGAAAAGTAACATCTACGATACATGTTGATTATAGTTCTCAATGTGGTGTTATAGATTTTAATAGTGTTTTGTTAAAATGTATTGAAATATTTGTTGACAGTCAAAACATGAAGGTTTTAAATTGAGATGTACATGTTGTATGTAATTCTTTATCACTAGAATGTTCTCTTCTGCCCTTATTTTGCAAATAATTGTTATTTAATTTCTTAGGATTATGGTTAGTATTTGTCTTCATTTTCCCTTCCAATTTTTTTCCCTTCAACCATCAACATGTCTCTCAAACAGCGAAGGAATAAGAGGTCACACCGCAGGATTGTGTGTGTGTGTGTGTGTGTAATTACATCTGTATGACAGCTCGAGTTGCCGGCACTTCCCTACAGTTTAAACAATGAATAATTAGTTATATGAGAGTGAATTCAATGCACTCACACATCTGTCATGTTCAGATATTTTAATTTCTTTTAAGTTACATTTCTGGTTATAGTAACGATTCTTCTTAAACAGTGTGTACAGTTTCACTCATATTCGCATATGTACAGCTAGGCAATGAATAAACAAGCAACACAATTATTTGTGGCAAATGACAATTTTTCGTCACAGAAATTTTCAACCATTTAAAATTTTCTTTACATTTTTAACCTACTTTTTCAAAGTTCCACTAGACTGTTTGTTTGATTGTTTGAGAATTTTTTGAGGCTTTTCATGGACCTTTTCTTGATATATTCCTTGGGTTATGCTGAGAACAGCGATACCAGTTGAGTCATAGTCTAAACTTTCTGAACTCATTTCTGAACCAAATTTGACTTTAGGCTGTGCATGCCAGCAAAAATTATGCATTACTTTATGCATGACTTTGAATGATATTGGATGACTGTGAATGATGTTTAGCTATTTCTCTGTTGTTGTTTTACAGACATTAAATGACAACTCTAGCAATCTGTTTAGTAACCAGGACAATTTCAGATTTAATCTATTGGCTAATCATTTATTAAACTTAAGACACAGAATCTATAAAGTTACTGTTAACAAACAAACACTTGTTGGTAGCACATCCGGGTTCTGTCAGAGCATAGCTGTTTTACATTAGCACTTCATCAATTTGGGCTTCTTTTCCATCAGGATTGGTTGATCATTTTTTTACAAAAATTATGGTAATTCATCATACTTAATCAGACAAACTGAAAAATAACAAACAGCTGATTTTACATTTTCAAGCACAACCACGTTGACAAATATAAAACATCTTTGCATTTATTTTGAATACATAATACATATTTTTACCAAAATAGCTGTTATTAAGTCTGAGTCATAGGAAATATTGTGTATTTATGTGATCAATTATGTATTTAATCAATAAAAGTTCATATCGCTTTCTCTACTGGGTATTTTTACTTTTATTAGTGGACTAAGCACTGAATTTCTCACACAGCAACTAGGGATTGTGCTACAGCTGAAAATCCATTATAACGGAATGTAACCGCATCATTGATGTCGTTGAAGATTTCAAAAAATCCCAAATTATCAATTTTCTCCTATGGTTAAACTTAATGAATACTATAACAGTATAACAATTAATGGAATTAATGGTCGTTCTGACACTAACGTGGTTTAAATTATATGTACAACATACTAAATTAGCAAAATATTAATCAACCAATATGATTGACAAAACAAAAGCTAATTGATAACACTTCAGGGGAAATGTTAGGGACCACTATTAACCAGCTGCTTATTAGCAGGATGATGTTAATGAAACAGAAACAGAAAGCTTAGAGACAGACGTTTACTCTATGAATGGTGTAGAATCAGTCAGCAGATTTATCTTTAGTTGTTAACACATGAGAACGTGATTTGCAGGTTTGTGACTACACATGTGATCTTTTACAGTATTGGACGGAGCCTGTTTAAACAGAGACATCAGTTTTAATCCACTGATTCCAAAATTGTTAAAGCACACTGTGGTGGCGAGGGATAATATCAACACTATTAGTCGTGACATTTTACAAAGAGGCTTTTATTTGACAGTAATATAAAGTTAAACACTGTTAAGAAATATCTTGGAGAGTGTGTGAAAGTATGCTGCTTTAAACACAAAGGTATTTGAAGGAATGATCCAGAAGTGTGGGACTAAGTAGTCATTGACTTAGAGTCAGCCCAAATATGCTGCATGGTTTAGACTTTAACACTTTAATCCAAGGCAGATTACATTGCATTCTATGGTACACATTTTTATTAGTTTATGATTCTTATGGAATTTGAATTTACGACTCTGGTGTTCTTTAGATCCACGCTCCACTGTTTGAGCCATAGACAGTATGTAAGAACCAGATACAATACTAAAGAAATGTGCAAGCCCAACATGTTTTCAAAGTTAAGATGAGCACAGGTGTAGTTCATCACATTAACCACACTGTCAAACAACTACAACAACAACAAGTGAGATTTTAAATGTTACAGATAAATACAGTAAACAAAAATTACAGTAAAAGGACGTTTCAATAACTAGTTTCATAATATAATGTTAATATACTACAGTACTAAAAACCATTTTACAATACACTGACAATCACTGACGATTTACTATTGTATGAAATTAATTCAATTAAAGTACCCTTTCGAATGGAACCTGATGCTGTGTCATGGCCTGCCTGACTCACAAGGTCTGAAGCATGTGTGAAAGCCCTTCAGTTCTATTGACAAATGTGAGCTAGGTGATGTAGTGTAGCATGCTAGAAAGACCATAACAAAACAAAACAAAACCCCCAAATTCTTTGTCCTCAAGAAGCCACTTGTCTGTTTGCTTTTCTGTGATATTGTTCATAATAGTTTATGTCTCATTCCATGTTTTAGATAGAATGGCCAGCAGAAATATGTTTAGGAAATGTGTGTCACCGTGCTTTCACTTTATCAGGGGGATGACATGCATGACCTGTGTGCATTTCACGATGAGGAAGCTTTGCTCCTGCCTGACTCCCTTCTTGAAGGATGGGAGTTAGGCTGCAACCTTGTGGTTCATGTCCCACATTTGCAGAGAAAAAAATATCCAGTGAGCAGAAATGTCTTGTCAGAGGAGAATGACCTGACTGGTTTGAGCTGATAAAAAAAGGCAAAAAAGCATCTCTGAATACACAACATGTCGAACCTTGAAGCAGATGTGCTACAGAAGAAGATGGCTGCACCGGGTGCCACTCCTCTCAGCTTAGAACTGGAAACGGAGACTATAATTTGCATGGGATCACCAAAATTGGACAATAGAAGATTGAAAAAATTTGCCTGGTCTGATGAGTTGGTTTTGATTTCTGCTGCAACATTCGGATGGTAGGGTCAGAATTTGTGTTAACTATGCATGGAAAGTCGATTGACATTTCATGTAAAATATACAGTATTCATGGGGACATAAAATCCACCAAACTGTAGGAATGATGTTTCTATGGACGTTTTTACAACACCTTTATGATGCTTTACTTTCTTTTTTAAAAACGACAGTCCCTAATCAATGTAATTACACAGAAAATAACAACCGGCACATTCTGAAAGTCATACTGTTCATGTCTGCAGGTGAGTAAACAATTACAAAAAAAATTTTTCCGCGCGAAGTATTCCTTTAGTACTGTGAGGCATTCCAGACCCGCTGCTGTTCTGTAGCGATACATTGCACACAAACTCGCAGCACATCTCTTTGTTCTGCCTGACAGATCATCAGTTCATTTTCAATGCTGCACCAGACCTAAATGAATAACTGCCAGCAGCTAATTAAAAATCAAGCTTTTGCCAACTTCTCAAAGTGCTTCAAATTATTTTGCCTTGCATACTAAATAAGAGTGACCGTAGAGTACTTTGAACAGGTTTTCACATCTGTATCCATACTACTAGCAACAACAAAAGTACTGGAAATTACTATATTTCTTGAAAAACATTCAGAGTGTTGTTTGACTATTGAGATTCAATGAATAGATACCCAAGATCCAGTGAATACCCCACTGTCAGTCATATAACAAAAGCTAACAAAGGAAAGAGTAACACTGCAGTTCTTGAACATTATTGTTTTAACATAAATAGTGCAGCTGAAAGTGCTTAAGGGGGTGTTTGGTCTGTCCTTATTGTTGCCTGCAGAGAAACAGATAGGACCCAGTAGTTGATTAATGGGCCGGGTGTAAAATAAAGCCCTTGAAACAAAAGCGTGAGTGTAAAGAATTAAGATAAGGAGGAACTGCAGTCAAGTTTACCTTCATCCCTCTTCTGCTAGTGACCTCAACCGTCGCTTGCCATCTACTAGAGCACAAGCAGAGGTCGAGCACACAAGTGTAGAAGCAAGAGAAGGGCCTCTGACATTCGTTCATTCCTGAAATGAAAAGAGGTAATTGTATGTTATATGTTGGTGGAAACCAGGTCAAAAAAGTTTTGTAACTGAATCACTGAAAGCACAAATTGCTGTAACAATGCATGTGACCACATCACATTTATAGTGGAAATGCATGCAGCACACCAGTGAAGCAAGTCTAGTCAAATTTATATGTGTAGCACTTTTCACAATTTAACATAGAGCGGTTTTAGGGCTGGACCATATGGAAATATATAATGATTGTACAAATTAAACTCCAAATTTTGTGTAGATGACGTACCAGTGCCACAATGTCTCAGGCACACTTCTGAGTGTTCAGTTGTAATTAAGTCGCAATGAAACATAATTAGTTACATTTTCACTGGAAGATTGAGTTATGTCATTTTGATGAAACATTACAAGGTTTTAAAAATGTATGAATCATTCACAAGAAAATCTAAACATATATTTACAAAATAGACAAGGCGGATTTTCATGCCAACTTCCGCCCACTCACCTAACACATGAACATTACATGTTGTGAAGAAAGCAACTCGAGTGATTTTTTGCTGCGTTGTACCTGACAGACTAAACACATGGATTACACTGAAAAACGCGGCTGCCCTTCTTATCCTTAATATTCACTTCCTTTTCCAAGCTCTGAAGTAACATAACATCGGTTTGTTCAATAAGAAGTTTTAATGTAATATGTGTGAAAAAAATGGGAGTGTCTTAAAGGGATAGTTCACCCAAAAATGAAAATGTGATGTTTATCTGCTTGCCCCCGGGGCATCCAAGATGTAGGTGACTTTGTTTCTTCAGTAGAACACAAATGATGATTTTTAACTGTGTGTACGTGCTCTGGCGTAGTTTACGCAAGCGCCGGAAGTCTTCTCTCGCACGTATACGTCACTCATTGTTTACACAGTGCACAGTCATTGTAGGTACGACAGCTAATTAAAATGATACTTGGTTACTTGCGCTTATCCAGATTGTTCAAACCGACTTAAAACTAAAAGATTACGTTCTCTCGCGCAAACTCATTCGGGAGTGGTGACTTTCCACGTATTCCCAACTTCTGAGCCCGCTGGCCTGAAGTTATGGTTGATTGCTCTTCGGCTGGATATCAACACACCCATTAACGTAAACTACGGCAGAGCGCGTACACACCTCATTCACCGGATGCCGTGCGCACGCTCAAAGACAGTTGGACATAGTGGTGTATTAGAGGTAAAATATGATATAAATACTCTTCGGTTTCTGGCACAAACCGATCGTTTCGTCTCTTTGGACATCAATGGATCATCACGAGCCGCAGGGTTTAATTTGGATTTGTCTGTGCATGTTTTTTTTACTCTCATAGATTTTGTTACAATTGCCATGCATTATATGACTGACAGACTGCAACGGTTGGAGTTAAAAATCATCAAATGTGTTCTACTGAAGAAACAAAGTCACCTACATCTTGGATGCCCTGCGGGTAAGCAGATAAACATCACATTTTCATTTTTGGGTGAACTATCCCTTTAACAAAATCCATACAAAGGAGTTCACAAGAGATGCATTTTAAAAGCATGTTAAAACCAAGTGGAAGCACAAGTAGATGTTACAAAATCTGCTGGACATTACTGCTTGCCGCACATTCACCACTGTCATTCTGGGTAATCAATCAGGAGCAACCTTTCACAGATGTTTCTCCCACTTTTCTTTCTGCCACCCCCTCAGCTGTTCCTGGCTGGTGGTATTCTGAAATGAAAAAATAAAAATAAATAAATAATAATATATAATAATAAATAATATAATAAATAATAATAAAAATTAAAAAAAACATTTTCCAGACTAAATAATCTGCAAATCAACCCATTCCACAGAATTTACACAATACTGTCTGCTAGCTAAATGTGCCCTCTCTCATGCTAATCACACTTATACCAGAACATTATCACCTGTCCCTCATGCAGCAAGCAGATATTTGGGCAAACAAGCAAAGCCCAGATGTTGGTCCATTGTGTTTTTTGAAAACCAACGTCACTGTACCCATTTACCAAGACATTTTGGAGCACTTCATGCTTCCTTCTGCTGACCAGCTTTTTGAAGATGCTGATTTCATTTTCCAGCAGGATTTGGCACCTGCCCACACTGCCAAAAGCACCACAAGTTGGTTAAATGACCATGGTGTTGGTGTGCTTGACTGACCAGCAAACTCACCAGACCTGAACCCCATAGAGAATCTGTGGGGTATTGTCAAGAGGAAAATGAGAAACAAGAGACCAAAAAATGCAGATGAGCTGAAGGCCACTGTCAAAGAAACCTGGGCTTCCATACCACCTCAGCAGTGCCACAAACTGATCACCTCCATTCCACGCCGAATTGAGGCAGTAATTAAAGCAAAAGGAGCCCCTACCAAGTATTGAGTACATGTACAGTAAATGAACATACTTTCCAGAAGGCCAACAATTCACTAAAAATGTTTTTTATTGGTCTTATGAAGTATTCTAATTTGTTGAGATAGTGAATTGGTGGGTTTTTGTTAAATGTGAGCCAAAATCATCACAATTAAAAGAACCAAAGACTTAAACTACTTCAGTCTGTGTGCATTGAATTTATTTAATACACGAGTTTCACTATTTGAGTTGAATTACTGAAATAAATTAACTTTTCCACGACATTCTAATTTGAGATGCACCTGTATATTTTAAAATGCTAAGTTCTCTGCTCAATTCCAACCAACAGCTGAAAAATTCTAACTTATAATTCCAGTAGAGAATGGTGCTAACAGTGCCAAAGTCATTGGCTCAGGATATACATGAACTGATAAAATATAAGGGCCCTATCATACACCCGGCGCAAGGCACGGCGCAAGTGTTTTTGCTAGTTTCAGCCGACGCACTTTAAATAGCCCCGCCACGTTGTTTAAATAGCAAATGCATTTGCGCCCATTTGTGCGCTCATGGGCGTGCTGGTCTGAAAACGAGGTGTGTTCAGGCGCATTGCTGGCGCGTTGCTATTTTGAGGAACTGAAATAGACAGCAGTAGTTTTTTTGTTATTTAAAGAGCGTGTTAGTATAGGCGGGTCCACAGCGCGCGTACATTCTGTCGTTCAGGCAGGCCTCCCGACCTGCCTGAACGACTACAGGCCAGTAGCCCTCACTCCAATCATCATGAAATGTTTTGAGAGAGTGGTGCTGACACACATTCAGAGCAGTATGCCGGACATATTGGACCCACTGCAGTACGCATATCAGCCCAACAGGTCCACCTCAGATGCCATTGCTGCTGCCCTCCATATTTCCCTTTCTCACCTGGAAGATAAGGACACTTATATCAGGATGCTCTTTATTGATTATAGCTCCGCCTTCAATATGGTCATCCCTCACAAACTCACCCAAAAACTGATTGTACTTGGACTACACCCCACACTTTGTGTCTGGCTCCTAGACTTCCTGACTGGCAGACCGCAGTCTGTTAGGATTGGAAATAGGACCTCAGACACTGTCATAACAAGCATTGGCACCCCACAAGGGTGTGTTCTCAGTCCCATACTCTACACACTGTTCACACATGACTGTGTTCCCTCCCACAAGGACAACATAATACTGAAGTTCGCTGATGACACCGCAGTGATAGGACGGATCACCGGCGGGGATGAAGCGGCCTACAGGAGGGAGGTGGCCAGTCTTGTG
>NW_015506424.1:446445-447323 GCF_001515645.1 Sinocyclocheilus grahami | reverse complement strand
CACCCCCAACACAGACTGTTCACACTCCTACCCTCAGGACGGAGGTACAGGAGTGTAAATTGCAGGACTTCCAGATTAAAGAACTCCTTCTTCCCCTCAGCTATTAGACTCTTAAACCGGTAGCTAGCTAGTGGACTTTTCTATCTCAGAGAACAGTTGAACCAAATTGTTTCATCTCATTTGATCATTTGTAATGTTATTGCTGTTATTACTACCATTACTAATATTACTCATGTAGCCTCATCTCAATTTGCACATCTGTTACTGCTGCTATTGTTATCATGTACTTGCACTCAATTTGCACGTTACTGCACTATTGTTTTTTTGCACATAAGTTAATACTGTACATTCGCATATGTAGATACCATATGTACATAGTCTATATTTCTATTTTTTTTTCATAGTCTTTATTCCTACTACTGCAGCATAGTTTTATTATTATGTTTCTTACATTGTATGTGTATGTATGTATATGTGTATAGCTTGTGTATGTGTGTGTATAGCATTGCACTGTCTTGGCATTCATTGTGGACAGCAAAGTAAGAATTTCATTGCTCAGGGAAACTTGTTTTCCTCACTGGGCATATGACAATAAACGCTTTGAATCCTTGAATCCTTATTACACACACAAGGACGCAAAGCAGCACACAAACATGCCAAATATTAAACATTAAATGATTGCAATGTAAAAGATTATTATTGTGTAGGCTGCATAAATATAAAAATGCCTAAAAGTCATAATGGATAGTCATTGCATGTATCAGAATTAGGCTACCTATTTGCTCGCGCGCCCGCGCACCCGTTTCATCTCTGGAGACGTGTTCTGTCTTTGCGCTTGCAAATTCCACTGTGTAAATAGTGAATACGCCAATACGCCA
>NW_015506424.1:433377-444759 GCF_001515645.1 Sinocyclocheilus grahami | reverse complement strand
GCAAACGTCTGCAGAGAGTGGTGAAGACTGCTGAGAAGATCACCAGGACTCCACTGCCCTCTCTGCAGGCCATTTACCATCGCAGAGTCCACAGAAGAGCTGCATCCATCATTAAAGACCCCACTCACCCCCAACACAGACTGTTCACACTCCTACCCTCAGGACGGAGGTACAGGAGTGTAAATTGCAGGACTTCCAGATTAAAGAACTCCTTCTTCCCCTCAGCTATTAGACTCTTAAACCGGTAGCTAGCTAGTGGACTTTTCTATCTCAGAGAACAGTTGAACCAAATTGTTTCATCTCATTTGATCATTTGTAATGTTATTGCTGTTATTACTACCATTACTAATATTACTCATGTAGCCTCATCTCAATTTGCACATCTGTTACTGCTGCTATTGTTATCATGTACTTGCACTCAATTTGCACGTTACTGCACTATTGTTTTTTTGCACATAAGTTAATACTGTACATTCGCATATGTAGATACCATATGTACATAGTCTATATTTCTATTTTTTTTTCATAGTCTTTATTCCTACTACTGCAGCATAGTTTTATTATTATGTTTCTTACATTGTATGTGTATGTATGTATATGTGTATAGCTTGTGTATGTGTGTGTATAGCATTGCACTGTCTTGGCATTCATTGTGGACAGCAAAGTAAGAATTTCATTGCTCAGGGAAACTTGTTTTCCTCACTGGGCATATGACAATAAACGCTTTGAATCCTTGAATCCTTATTACACACACAAGGACGCAAAGCAGCACACAAACATGCCAAATATTAAACATTAAATGATTGCAATGTAAAAGATTATTATTGTGTAGGCTGCATAAATATAAAAATGCCTAAAAGTCATAATGGATAGTCATTGCATGTATCAGAATTAGGCTACCTATTTGCTCGCGCACGAGCAGCTCCGTTTCATCTCTGGAGACGTGTTCTGTCTTTGCGCTTGCAAATTCCACTGTGTAAATAGTGAATACGCCATGGCACGAGCGCTCTTAAAGGGAATGGTAGATGACACTCTGATTGGTTTATTGCACGTTATGCCCAAAAAACACCCATTACTCATTAAGAGAATAGGGACAACTAGTTTAGAACATGCGCCCGGGAGCACCTACTGTTTTCCCGTCGTTAAACTGGCAACAACCACCACTGACACTGAGAATGCTTTGTTGATGCTTCATCTTCAAAAGCTTAATGTCTCTCATGACAAGTGAACTTTAAAAACATTAAGATTTAAGGAAGGGTTTTCTCTCCCTACTATTTATCTTTAAGTTCCCAAGAAAACTATTTGCTTATGGCAAGGTTTTAATTTGGTGAATAACAGGTTTCATGAGCAGCTCCCTGAGTCTCCTAGCAACAGATGAGGAGCCCATGGCAAAATGTTACCTTACTATCCCACGACCAGGATTCTTCCTTTTTCAAGTGAGAACACTTTCATGTTGGGAAATATGAATTTGAGAGGCCAATACCCTGGCCACCACCACTTCATTCCCAACAACAGACACACACACAGTCTCCTTATACCCCCCAAAGCAATGTCAAGCACACCCCTCACCCCCACCCTGTCAAAGGGCATTGGCCTCACGTGCTTTACCCCAGCAGCAACTGTTCTTTGAATGGTAGCCAACATAAAAACAGACAGATCAGAGTGACTGCTCTCTGCCGCTAGTGAACATGAGGAAGAACTGTGAAGCATGTGAAGATCAGGGAGGTTTGAAGAGAGGGAGACAGAGATAGAGGGAGGGTGAGAGAAAGACAAAGAAGGAGGGATATATAAAACCTAGGAAACTGTCATAAGCCACGTTCTTGCATCTTTGCCTGATTGAAACTACAGTACAGAATGGTAGATGAAGATGTATGGGATCTTGATACAGGGTTTTATTTTTCCCTTCTGACGATACTGAATCACACTGTTAATGCAGGCAGCAGGACTGAATGCAATTGCTAAATAACCATTTAAAAAGTGACATACTAATGTATCATTACTGCTTAGCTAATAAAAATGGAAGTTGAAAAATTCAACTGTTAAAGCATGAAATAAGATCCCACGAATCAGTGAATTTGAGTTTAATGTGGGTGTATTATCAGTAATCATTAAACGTGTAATCATTCAAAAAAATATTAGCAGTTTATATTAATGTGATTCAGAGATGAAGGCCATAATACTAATGTTGTCCACACGAGGGAGCCACAGGATATCAAATCCTTTAAGATCTCAGTTTAAATACTCAGTTTAATAAATTGACTCGTAATAACAAATTGCATATAAATTCATTATAGTTTCATAAAGTTTAATAAAGCCAAATATAATAAGTATGCATAAACTGTAAATACTTATAGACCATTCTGTGTCGCTCTCCACAATGCTTCGGTAACAGGACTTTGAAATAACAAACAGCTAGCCAACCCCGTCTAAGCTCCATGATCCGTATTTTATTTTATCATTTAAATGTCTTGTGGAAGAATTTTTTGTAAAGATAAAATCAAATTTACTTTAATCTCAGAAGATATATCCAATCACATATTTAGAATCAGAATCAGACGTATAATAAATATAAGTATAGATAGTTGGGTATTGCACATGTTTTATTGCACAGTGGGGAGAACTTTTAACTGTTCATAAGGTAGATGGCCTGAGGGAAGAAACTTTTCCTATGTCTGGCTGTTATGGTGCTCAGTGCTCTGTAGCGCCGGCCAGACGGCAACAGTTCAAAGATGAAGTGTGCTGGGTGTGAGGGTTCCAGAATGATTTTACCAGCTCTTTTACTCACTCTGGATGAGTGCAGGTCTTGGAGAGTATGGAGGGTTGTGCCAGTGATTCGCTCAGCAGTCCGGACTATTCTCTGCAATCTTCTAACTTCAGTTTTGTTAGCTGAGCTGAACCAGACAGTTATTGAAGTGCAGAGGATGGATTCAATGACGGCCGAGTAAAACTGTTTCAGCAGCTCCTGTGGCAGGCTGAACTTCTCCTCTGCTGGGCCTTTTTCACAATGGAGTCTATGTGATTGTCCCACTTCAGGTCCTGAAAGATGGTGGTGCCCAGGAACCTGAATGACTCCACTGTTGCTACAGTGCTGTTCATGATAAAATCGCTAAAATCAAAAGTGCTCTGCGCCCCGAGGACAATCTGAAACAAGCCAATTAGAGCTTAGCCTTAAGTCACATGCGTTTCAAAAGTTTATGGACCTAATAGACACCCATTTGTCCGGCGCCCCACACACACAACAAACGAAATAGAGTTTTGATTTTTCTATTTTTAATAGATGCTAACATGACTACCAGTCAAATAGTATGACTACATAATGCAATTTCGTGATTATTTTGCAATATATATTTAACTTATTTTTAACATGTTGAAGTAGGCTTCTTCCCTGGCTAACTTGAGGAGGGCGGCGCCCCAGAACCCCCTATTGACCCCATGCGCCGGGCATGTCGACCATTTTTCCCATCCTTAAACTAGCAAAAGTGGATTTGGACACGCCCTAAGCGCAATTGCGCTGTGCGCTTTAGACCATGTGCTTAGATCGTTAAAATAGGGCCCCTAATGTGTGGTGCATGAGAGCATATCAGGAGAGGCGCGCAGAGTAGTAGAATAATAATTCATTATTGATTACTAATTTGATTCAGTACATTTTAACGAAAACAATACCTTAACAATGAAAAGAAGCAGGTGTTTTCGATCACATCATTTTAAAACGGAAAACTCCTGGAAAGTCCAAGGATCCAGTGAGCGAATTCAAACAGTAAGTTCAAAACAGCACTAATGTGAATAGTGACATACAGTGGGTACGGAAAGTATTCAGACCCCCTTAAATTTTTCACTCTTTGTTATATTGCAGCCATTTGCTAAAATCATTTAAGTATACTCATCAGAGTCAGAGAGCGAGTTCTGACCTTTACTTTGAAATAGTGAAGCACATAGGAAATCATGAAAAATCAATAAAAACCTCCATTAATTTTTGTGTCAGGTGTTCAAAAGATAACATCTATTCTGTTTTTGGAGGAAAAAAGGTCTATAAGTGTTTTGCATATAAAAAAAACAATAAAAAAACCAATAGATTCTCAATTTTTGATGCAGCGTGAACTGTAACATAGATCTAAGGTTCTCGTCGTATGTCTTTTATGTGTTTTTTAGAGGTTGAATTGAAATCAAATACTGCCCTTAATACTTCTGAATGTCTACTTCATAATTAATGAATAAAGTATGGAAAAACATGTTTCAGATCACTCAAACCATATATGGAAATTGAGGCGCCCTTATATGGTTACTAATGGGGTTTGATGGTCATCTAGTGGAAAAGCTTGGTACTGCACCCAAACAAAATCTCACTGAAAGCTTTTTTTGAGATATCAACCTCAAATTTGGAACACAACTTGTTCACATCTTTGGTTTTAATTTTCTAGCAGTTTTAGAGTAAATTATGCTGTAAAATATATATTTTATATAAAATATTAATATTTAAATTTTAAAATTTTATATTTTAATAAACTTAAACTTCCATAACTTTTTTGTAATATACATTTTATAACTTTTTCACTCCTACAATAATCTGCCAAGTGTCTTCTTTAAAAAGAGACCAACCTTAAGTCTGTGCTCCAAAGCATTCACAATTTAAGTTGGAAATGTCATTTACAGGTCTATGCTCAAAAAGTGGAACTGACAGTTAACAGGTTAACTTCTTGTTTACTTAATTGTTGCCCTGACACTTAGAAAATTCTGCCACAGAACATGCTAATTGCTAACCAATCATATAATCGCTCTAAATGCATTTGTGTGTCCTAGAAAGTCTGTGCATATATTAACATGATTAAAAGTCTATTTTTGTTGCTATACAGTAACAATCTAATTTTGACAGATGTTGAAATCAGTATTATGAAGTTATACAGTAAGTTACAAATACCTGAAGCAGCAGCATTTTGCTGTTTAAGTGCTGGTTTAATAGAAATGATTTTAATGTGCATGAAAAGTCTTGATGCGCACAACACATGGTAATAAAAACTGAAATCATCCGGGGCTTCAGCCCCCTTAGCCCACCCCTAGCGCCACCCTGCTAAGCTGTAAATGCCCCTTTTTGGGTGGAAGCAAAAACATGCTGTTTTCGTATTTGTCTCATTAAGTGCAAATGAGCTGCTGCTCCGAAGATCCCTTTCCACAAGAGGGCTGTGCCTTTAGAGCTTGTGCCTTGGATACTCTGCGAACAATAAACAAAACATTTGTTTGTTTTTGACTATCATCTCTATTGCAGTCATGCTCAAATATCACTGCAGTTCTTTGTCATCATGACAGTTTATCATCTGCATAAGTTTCAAAAACTTCTGATATGTGGCTTTTTGAGCACACAGCACAGAAAGCCGACTGTCATGCAATGTGTGAGTACATCTGCAAAAAGTTCATAAATGTCCACTAAATAGCCAGTTCTTGACCAGAATAAACTACAATGAAAACCAGACTTCATGCCAGTAGTCAACTTTTGGCTAAATTCTCCCCCCTGGTTTGTCTTTGTGCATGGTACTCAGCAGACTGTGGTTAATCATCTTGCTCTCCACATATTATTAGCATCTACATCTCTGCCAGGCTGAACAGATGAAGTGGCCACTTACCTCTGTAACTCTTGTATACACTTTTGCAGCTCATTTTCATATGTTGCGTCAGCACCTTTGGCTCCCTCTTAACTTTATGCCCAAGGTGTGGGTCAGTTCGGCTATCTAGGTAACCAGATCATGTATTTTTCTAGCATCTGCACTTGTTTCCTTTTACACACAGAAAATTTCTGTGCTGGCATTTTAACAAATTTTGATGGTGACTCTTGTTCTTCCTCTCATATTTCTTGCAGTAGATCCAAAAAGGTGGGAGGATGATCTCTTCGTTCTCTACAACACAGATGAACAGTTTACATGTCAGTCACAAAAGACCCCTGCAACAAATGCTCTAGCTTGGTTATCTATTCTGAATGGTCTGGATAATCTCTAAAGCTGGGTTCCTTAGATTCAGTTATGAGTCCAATGTGCAACCATTAACCTAGGACAAGTAGCATCACCTGTTTTGCTTTTTTGTTATAAATGCTGTCTCATTTCAGTTCATAGTTGACTGAATTATAGCTACTGTATGTGCATTAATTCCCCGCACCTCATATTTCTTCTTGTGGAAAACTGCCTCATCTTATCCCACTTACTTCTTTATTTATAAAATAATAATAATTATAGGAGACAGACAGTAAATAACAGCACCTCTCCACAACATCACACACCCACAGAATATCTATGCCAGTGGCCCCTAATGTGTTTGATTAAGGAGACATGGAAAACGTGCAGTGTTTGCCCTGATCTATGCACTTCACTGTGACAAACACACATGCACAACTTGGTCTTGCATATACACGTAATGTATGTCATTATTTTTGAATGTTAGAAGGTAAAGGGGTTGGGGTAAGTGTTTTGTCTGTCCTTTGTATATGTGTGTGCTTCTCCGTTAGCTCCATGGAGAGACTGTTAAATCATTCAGGCAGCATCTGAATCACCAGCTCATGTTTCACTTTTCATTCAAGTCTTTGCTGGCCCGGCAGTCACAGTCAAACCTGAGTATCTACAGTGAGGTCAATGAACATCAAACTCTATGTCTGAGCTGTTTTAATGCTTGTTAGCTATTTGATCCACCTAATTTCCCTCAACCCCAAAATATATTACATTTATTTGATGTAACCTGAACAGACTGTTTTTTTCACATTCCATAGAGGCTTAAATGTTTGGGCGTGATGAAGGAAGGTCAGTTTGATGGAGTCAGGTAACTAACCAGAATATTTATTAATAGAGGAAACCCTTACCAGCCCTGCTCAATAGTCCCATTAAACAATCAAGCTTTCCCCCCAGGATAACTTTTTTCTCCAATGAAAGCATAAGGGTAGAGCAACAATTCAAGATCTTTACAGAAAACAGCATAAACAGCACTGTGGCAGTAGTGGAGTCATTCAGGTTCCTGGGCACGACCACCTCACAGGAGCAATGGTACACAGCTTCTCTTTTAATCATTCATGGAGATTTTAACAAACTAAATCTTTCCCCATGATTAGGCCATGACTGATAAGGGCCAGTGTAGGAAATTTGACCAGGACACCAGGGATACACCCCTACTCTTTACAAGAAGTGCCATGGGATTTTTAATGACCACAGAGAGTCAGGACCTCGGTTTAACGTCTCATCTGAAGGACGGTGCTTTTTACACTATAGTGTCCCCATCACTGGGGCATTCATCATACTGGGGCATTAGGACCCACACAGACCACAGGGTGAGCACCCCCTGCTGGTCTCACTAACACATCTGCCATCAGCAACCTAGTTTTCCCAGGAGGTCTCCCATCCAGGTACTGACCAGGCTCAACCCTGCTTAGCTTCAGTGGGCAACCTGTCTTGGGCTGCAGGGTGATATGGCTGTGGCAATCAGCCATATCACCCAAACTGATTCATACATCAGTTTCTGTGAGGATATGTGCATCCCCACCAGGACATTCCTATTATTCAATAATATTAAACCATAGTTTACTGGGAGACTCAAACATATTTGTCATGCCAAAGTGGATGCTTACAGAAGTGGGGATAAAATCTTGTATAACCAGGCCAGAAACAGAAAACAGAAAACTAAGAAAGCTTCAGGCCCAGACATTGTTTCACATGTCTGTCTAAAAGTCTGCGCTGACCAACTGGCCCCCATCTTCACACAGATCTTCAACAGATCACTGGAGCTGTGTGAAGTTCCTTGCTGCTTCAAATGCTCCACCATCATTCCGATCCCCCAAAAAACACCAAATCACTGTACTTAATGATTACAGACTTCTCGCTCTCACGTCTGTGGTCATGAAGTCATTTGAAAGACTGGTCCTGGCCTACCTGAAGGACATCATTGAACCCTTGCTGGATCCTCTTCAGTTTGCCTACAGAGCGAACAGGTCTGTGGATGATGCAGTCAACACGGAACTGCATTACATCCTGCAACACCTCGACAGACCTGGGAATTATGCAGGGATCTTATTTGTGGACTTCAGTTCGGTCTTCAGTACCATCATGCCTGACCTTCTCTCAGCCAAACTGACCCAGCTCTCCGTGCCCACCCCAATCTGTCAGTGGATCACGAGCTTCCTGACAGACAGGCAGCAGCTAGTGAGGCTGGGGAAACTCACATCCAGGACTCTCACGATCAGCACTGGCGCCCCTCAGGGATGTGTGCTCTCCCCACTGCTCTTCTCCTTGTACACAATTGACTGCACCTCTAAAGACTCCTCTGTCAAGCTCCTGAAAATTGCAGATGACACTACCATCATCAGCCTTATCCACAATGGAGACAAGTCTGCTTACAGACAGGAGGTTAAAGAGCTGGCTGTCTGGTGCAATCACAACAACCTGGAGCTGAACACACTCAAAACAGTGGAGATGATAGTGGACTTCAGGAGAAACCCCTCAGCACTCCCACCACTCACCATCATGAACAGCACTGTGGCTGCAGTGGAGTCATTCAGGTTCCTGGGCACCACCACCTCACAGGAGCAATGGTACACAGCTTCTCTTTTAATCATTCATGGAGATTTTAACAAACTAAATCTTTCCCCATGATTAGGCCATGACTGATAAGGGCCAGTGTAGGAAATTTGACCAGGACACCAGGGATACACCCCTACTCTTTACAAGAAGTGCCATGGGATTTTTAATGACCACAGAGAGTCAGGACCTCGGTTTAACGTCTCATCTGAAGGACGGTGCTTTTTACACTATAGTGTCCCCATCACTGGGGCATTCATCATACTGGGGCATTAGGACCCACACAGACCACAGGGTGAGCACCCCCTGCTGGTCTCACTAACACATCTGCCATCAGCAACCTAGTTTTCCCAGGAGGTCTCCCATCCAGGTACTGACCAGGCTCAACCCTGCTTAGCTTCAGTGGGCAACCTGTCTTGGGCTGCAGGGTGATATGGCTGTGGCAATCAGCCATATCACCCAAACTGATTCATACATCAGTTTCTGTGAGGATATGTGCATCCCCACCAGGACATTCCTATTATTCAATAATATTAAACCATAGTTTACTGGGAGACTCAAACATATTTGTCATGCCAAAGTGGATGCTTACAGAAGTGGGGATAAAATCTTGTATAACCAGGCCAGAAACAGAAAACAGAAAACTAAGAAAGCTTCAGGCCCAGACATTGTTTCACATGTCTGTCTAAAAGTCTGCGCTGACCAACTGGCCCCCATCTTCACACAGATCTTCAACAGATCACTGGAGCTGTGTGAAGTTCCTTGCTGCTTCAAACACCAGGGATACACCCCTACTCTTTACAAGAAGTGCCATGGGATTTTTAATGACCACAGAGAGTCAGGACCTCGGTTTAACGTCTCATCTGAAGGACGGTGCTTTTTACACTATAGTGTCCCCATCACTGGGGCATTCATCATACTGGGGCATTAGGACCCACACAGACCACAGGGTGAGCACCCCCTGCTGGTCTCACTAACACATCTGCCATCAGCAACCTAGTTTTCCCAGGAGGTCTCCCATCCAGGTACTGACCAGGCTCAACCCTGCTTAGCTTCAGTGGGCAACCTGTCTTGGGCTGCAGGGTGATATGGCTGTGGCAATCAGCCATATCACCCAAACTGATTCATACATCAGTTTCTGTGAGGATATGTGCATCCCCACCAGGACATTCCTATTATTCAATAATATTAAACCATAGTTTACTGGGAGACTCAAACATATTTGTCATGCCAAAGTGGATGCTTACAGAAGTGGGGATAAAATCTTGTATAACCAGGCCAGAAACAGAAAACAGAAAACTAAGAAAGCTTCAGGCCCAGACATTGTTTCACATGTCTGTCTAAAAGTCTGCGCTGACCAACTGGCCCCCATCTTCACACAGATCTTCAACAGATCACTGGAGCTGTGTGAAGTTCCTTGCTGCTTCAAATGCTCCACCATCATTCCGATCCCCCAAAAAACACCAAATCACTGTACTTAATGATTACAGACTTCTCGCTCTCACGTCTGTGGTCATGAAGTCATTTGAAAGACTGGTCCTGGCCTACCTGAAGGACATCATTGAACCCTTGCTGGATCCTCTTCAGTTTGCCTACAGAGCGAACAGGTCTGTGGATGATGCAGTCAACACGGAACTGCATTACATCCTGCAACACCTCGACAGACCTGGGAATTATGCAGGGATCTTATTTGTGGACTTCAGTTCGGTCTTCAGTACCATCATGCCTGACCTTCTCTCAGCCAAACTGACCCAGCTCTCCGTGCCCACCCCAATCTGTCAGTGGATCACGAGCTTCCTGACAGACAGGCAGCAGCTAGTGAGGCTGGGGAAACTCACATCCAGGACTCTCACGATCAGCACTGGCGCCCCTCAGGGATGTGTGCTCTCCCCACTGCTCTTCTCCTTGTACACAATTGACTGCACCTCTAAAGACTCCTCTGTCAAGCTCCTGAAAATTGCAGATGACACTACCATCATCAGCCTTATCCACAATGGAGACAAGTCTGCTTACAGACAGGAGGTTAAAGAGCTGGCTGTCTGGTGCAATCACAACAACCTGGAGCTGAACACACTCAAAACAGTGGAGATGATAGTGGACTTCAGGAGAAACCCCTCAGCACTCCCACCACTCACCATCATGAACAGCACTGTGGCTGCAGTGGAGTCATTCAGGTTCCTGGGCACCACCATTTGTCAGGACCTGAAGTGGGACACTCACATAGACTCCATTGTTAAAAAGGCCCAGCAGAGGTTGTACTTCCTTTGCCAGCTGAGGAAATTCAACCTGCCACAGGAGCTTCTGAAGCAGTTCTACTCGGCCATCACTGAGTCTGTCCTGTGTACATCAATAACTGTCTGAACTGCTGAGAGGATTATTGGTTCCTCCCTGCCCTTCCTGAAATATCTTTACACCTCGAGAATGAGGAAAAGGGCTGGTAAAATCACTTTGGACCTCTCACACCCAGCTCACTCTCTCTTCGAACTGTTGCCTTCTGGTCGGTGCTCGGTGGCAGAACAGCCAGCCATAAGAACAGTTTTTTCCCACAGACCATATGCAGCCTGAACAATTAAAAAGTTAATAACTACACAGTGTCTATCATAACTTTCGACACTTTTATACATAGTATCTGGAAATTGTATTTGCCCTTCAGGAACTCGAGCTGCCACGACATTCTGAAACACGTGTGGAATCAATCCGATAGAGAATCGAGAAGTCACAAGCGGGACATCGTGATCCCATTGGCACCAATCCTGTTGCTGCTGAGGCACAGTGCAGACTGTTGTCATGGGGATCGCAAGTTGATTTAGTGGAGGGATCTGATACGGGCTTGTCCATATCT
>NW_015506424.1:392618-433174 GCF_001515645.1 Sinocyclocheilus grahami | reverse complement strand
TTCCCAATTTGCCGTCCCCCCCCCCCCCCCAGAAAGAAAGCCAGATGCTTCATCTATCATTCTCTGAGGAGGTTGATGTGATGAGCATCGACATGGAGGAGACTGTGCACTTGCCACCACAATCCCTCGCGTATGAGGAGCTCATGGAGGTTGTGACTCATGCTGTAGCCAAGTTAAACATCGACTGACCAGCCGAGTAGCAGGAAGTTCATCCCAAGAGTAAAAAAGAGTAAATCACAGACTTCACGCCGGGGCCTTCCATTTTTCCCCGATCTCCACACTGAGGTGTCGAGATTGTGGGATAAACCATACTCGCACACTATGGCGGTGTTGCAGGCATACCAGGCTGACCTGCTCAAGGACCTGGATGAGAAGGAGGGAGGGGAATCCGACGCGGTTGCTGAATTGCGTCGGGCCACAGATTTCCCCATCCAGGCCACCAAGGAAACGGCCAGAGCAATCGTCCGTTCAATGGCAGCACTGGTGGCCAAGGAAAGGCATCTGTGGATAAATCTGTTCGATATGCAAGATAAGGACAGATTCTTCCTCCTGGATGCCCCGTTCTCGCCCACTGGCCTCTTCAGCAATGCAGTAAACAATGTCATCAATAGGTTTCAGAAAGAGAGGAAGCAAGCGGTGACATTGCAGCACTTCCTCCCCCACCGTTCCCAGGTCCACGGGGCTGCTGAGCGGGGTCCCTTAATAGACTTTCTGGCAGCATGAAAACTTCTGCCAAATGTCTCACAATGGGTCCTGCAGACTGTAGAAAGAGGCTACAGAATTCAGTTCGCTTCTCGACCGCCTCGTTTCAGTGGGGTCATTCCCACACTAGTGGGATCTGAGCAGGCTCTGGTAATGGAACAAGAAGTAGACACTCTCTTGAGGAAGGAGGCCATAGAACGTATGCCTCCTCTCTCGAGAGAGTCCGGGTTCTACAGCTGTTACATCACCATTCTGAAGAAGGATGGGGGGTTGCGTCCGATCATAGATCTGCGTCTGCTGAACTGCGCTATCAAACGCATTCAGTTCAAGATACTCACTATCTAACAGATCATGTCTCAAAACAGGTCGGAGGACTGGTTTGTCACAATAGATCACAAGGACGCCTACTTCCACGTATCCATCCTTCCTCAAAGCAGGAAGTTCCTGAGGTTTGGTTTATACTAGCTCAATTAGAGCAGAGTCGTCCTCGCACATATGAAAGAGCTGGGGTTAAGGCTAAACGCCAAGAAAAGTGTGCTTTCTCCACTACAGAGAACCACTTATCTGGGCATGGTGTGGGATTCGATGGCGATGCAGGCACGTCTGTCTCCTGCTCATATTGAATCGATTCTCAGAGCCATAAGAAGAGTGAGAGAAGACCAGTCACTCACTGTCAAACCGTTTCAGAGACTGTTAGGTCTGATGGCAGCTGCGTCCAACGTGATACCTTTTGGCCTGCTGTACACGAGACCTTTGCAGTGGTGGCTCAGGACCAAGGGGAGGGAAAATTCACTTCGCATGACCAAGGTCACTCGGCGATGCTTATGTGCCTTAGACATGTGGAGGAAACCTTGGTTCCTGTCTCAAGGCCTGGCGTTGGGGGCTACTTGTCATCGCGAAACGCTAACGACAGACGCCTCCCACATCGGTGGTCTCCTACATCAACCGGCTGGGGGGTCTGCGCTCGCGCTCCCTATACAGGCTGGCGCACCAGATCCTCCTGTGGGCTTAGGGGAAACTCCTCTCACTCAGAGCAGTTTACATCCCTGGGCACCTGAATCAGGGAGCAGACATCCTGTCGCCCAGGGAATGGAAGCTCCACCCTGAGGTGGTTGAGCTCCTTTGGAGGGAGTTCAGCCAGGCGGAAGTAGAGCTTTTTGCATCACAGGAAATGACACACTCTCCGCTCTGGTTCTCCCTGGCTGGACTCCATGGTGCAGATGTGGCTGAGGCTTTGTCTGTATGCTTTTCCCCCAAATGCTCTGCTCCCGGGAGTTCTGGAGAGAGTACGCTGGGACGGGGTCAGTCTTCTGCTAGTAGCCCTGTTCTGGCCAACCCGAGTATGGTTCTCGGACCTTGTATCCCTTCTCGATAGCTCTTCCCTGGAGATTCCAATCAGGAGGGACCTTCTCTCTCAGGCGGGGGAGCTCCATCCTTCACCCTCGCCCAGAGTTATGAAAGCTGTGGGCATGACCCCAGAGGAGGCACAGCTCTTAGCATCCGGTCTCTCAACCAAGGTTGAGACCATACTCCAGTCCATAGCTCCCACCACAAAGAAACAGTATGCCTTGAAGTGGAGACTTTTCACTTCTTGGTGTGGACAGCGACTGCAAGATCCAGTCAACTGCCCAGTTGGGACAGTTCTGGAGTTTCTGCAGGAGTGATTCTCCAAAGGGTTATCTCACTCCACTCTGAAGGTATACATGGCGGCCATAGCTGCTTACCACGCCCTTCTGGGTGGTCAGTCATTGGGAAGACACCCACTTGTCACTCGTTTCCTCCGTGGCACCCTGCGGCTGAGGCCAGTACAGTGCACTAAGGTGCCTTCATGGGACCTGGTGGTGGTTCTGGAGGGCTTGTGCAATGCCCCTTCGAACCCATTGAGGAGGTTTCAGACAAGTTCCTCACTCTGAAGACAGTCTTCCTCCTTGCTATTTCCTCCCCCAAAAGGATAGGGGATCTTCAGGCACTTTCAGTTTTGTGCCTGGAGTTTGCCCTGGGCATGGATAGGGCGTTCCTTTACCCGAGGCCTGTGTATGTCCCTAAGAAAAGCTTAAGAGATTTAAGTATTGTATAACATGGGTAACTCTCAGAGAGACCCCTGATATATATATATATATATATATATATACTGTATATATAGTTACTCCACTTTCTCTTACCCTCTGACAGTCACAAACACAAATATAACTATTTTTTAATGTGAGTCGCCACATGTTAGATTTGTCTTAAATGTGCTATAGCCAGCAGGCAGGCCCAGTATGCAGACGAGGCAATGTGTGTTCAAGGGTCACCATATCAATCAGTGACATACATTCTGACAGACATCCTACAGTGGCCCAGAGGACACAGACATGAGCACAAGCACAGACATGTGTGTATGTATGCCTGATTTATTATGTTTCATATTGAAAATTGGACCCATATCTTTACTCATTCACAGAACACACTAGCAACTTTTCTTTTCTTTTCAGTTGTGCTTTGAGTAGTGTTGTTGTTGCTTTTCTCTCTTGTGTGTGTGTGTATGTGTGTGTGTGTCTTCCATTTGAGAGAGAAGAAAATCGAGCCCAACCTCCCTTAATAATGTTGTGGTACCATGTTACAGTGTTTTTTATGTGTTGCCATGGTACACCAAGACACTTGCAAGAGTACTATGGTACATGTCCGAAAACATTACACATGTTCACAAAACATGTTTAGTTTATTGTTGTCAAACCTGACATTTGATATAAAAGACAGGGCAAGGCTTTTGAAATTAAAATTCAGTCTTTTCCTCACACAAAACTATCATAAGACTTCAAAAGATTTGGAATAAAACTGCATTTAAAAGAATAGTTAACCCTAAAATGAAAATCACTATTTAATCACTTTCATGTGGTGCCAATCCCATATTATTATTATTATTATTATTATTATTATTACAGGTTCAAGCACGTAGCACTGAAACCCTATTGTAATTGTTAGAATAGTCAAGAATCAGCAATCTCCACATAAAACTCATCGGGCAGACCAAACCGTAAGTCGTAGAGACTTGAAACTTGGAGGGATGGTAGTACTCCCACCATCTACAACTTCACCAAGGTTCACCCCAATCGACCTGAAGGGGGCGCTACAGCGATCAAAAGTATGAAATTGCTCATAACTCCTAAACGGTGGATTTTTTGAAAACCCTACTTTTATGAACTAGATCTAGATTTTTCGCTTGATCAGAACCAAACCAATGCAGACCATATTTTAAAATTACCGTGTTATGGAATATTTAAAAAAAAGTAAAAGTTATGAACTAGTCCTATGTTTTAACTCAAAATCAATAAAATCAGTGCAGTACAATTGTCTGGAATCTCAAGGTCAAAAATTATTGTGACGTGTACTGTAAGGTGGTTGTGTTTTGTTTGTGTTTCTTGTTCATTGCGCTCATGTATTTTATTTTGGAGTTTAGTCATGGTTCCTGTCTAGTCATGTGGTTCCTTTGCCCTCTTGTATTTCTGTTATTGGTTCCTTTGTTCATTGTGTCATGTTCTGATTGTTTGTCCAAGACATGTGTCTTGTTCTTCATTGGTTGGTTTGTCATGCGACCCTTATTGTTTGATTTATATAGCCCTCATGTTGCCCTTGTCTTTTGTCGTGTATTGAACGTATTAACCTCTGTTTGGTGAGTTGTATCATGTCTGTAGTGAAGTCATGCCTTTGTGTTTTGTTTGGATTTTGGATTTCACATTGTATAATAAAGCTGCACTTGGATTCATCTACAACTTGCCATTCAGTGGACTATATTACAAAAATCATGCATCATATGATTATAAATAAGCATGCAAAATTTTATGGAGATCGGGCAAAAAGTGCCACTATTATAGTTATAAAGTTTAAAAACAATATATTTATATGCGAAATTCCCTGAAATTGCAATTATAGATAGCAGCAGACGACCACTAATGGGCTCATTCAACTCACTAAAACAGTACATTTCATAGGTTTTGCTTTTGGATTCATATTTAGGCATTATAACGTCACTATTATAACAGTAAACATCACATTTGATTAAACTTTAACACTTAATTTCTACTAAGAAATCAGTTTTTGCAATTATGCCACATTATGATTACAGTGAAAGCTGAAAATTATATATAAATTGTTAAAATAAGAAGACTTGCATTAAGTGTTTTGTTACCTATCATTTATTTCAAATATTTATGTCTGCAACAAAAATGTGTATGTAGGTGTGTGTGTGTGTGTGTGTGTGTGTGTCTGTGTGTGTGTAAGCATGCTGAATGAGTGTTGATAGTTTAACCATTTCATTGTTGTGTGTGTGTGTGAGCGTATTTCTCCATCATTGATATGTTTTAGTGTCAGACATACATTTTGGGTTGGCCTAAACCCTAACAGCATATGTCATATAGGCCTTAAAGTGCCTGAATTCCGATAATCGTAAACCATAACTATGGAATTCCTTGGGGATGAGTAAATTATAAGGTGAACTATTATTTTAATGGTGCATTGTAAAAGTCAAGTAATTTTTATTTACATAGCACTATATTATACAAATAAGTAATAACTGAAAATATAATTTTCTTAAAATGTCTTTAAAAAATCAGAAATGGAAAGATATTAAACTTTACTTTATGATTATTATCGTATTTGTTATTAGTTATTGGTTTGATTTTATCCTTTCTGTCTCAGATTCCAAATCTTTTTTTTTCTACTGTGGAATGCAGTGGTTCTGCTCTGCTCTTTCTCTCTCTCTCTGGCTCTACTCCAGTGGGCTTTGTGACTGGTGACCGGGGTCTCAACACCTGACAGTAGACTCAGCAGGATCTCAACGGCCCTGATGAAAGCCACAGATGGTCCGTTCCCTTTCAAATGCACACACATGCACATGTAGAGAGTTTAACACACACACACACACACAACAGTATGTGAGTGTGATTGTATATGCTAAACTCTTCAGCACTGTGACAGTAGCGCAGCTGTTTTTAAAATAGCATGGGTTTTCCAGTGAACAGTTACTTCTTTTAATGAGTAACAAAAACTCAGTCTTTTTTTTTTTAGTTGTTTAGTTTTGTTACATGAGTGTTTATTGCTAGTTTATGTGTAATAAAATTAAATCTGATGCTGATATTCTCGGATAATTATCTAACTGAAAATACCTTCAATTTAGTAATTTTCTAGTTTATTCTAATTTATAACATTAAACATTACTTTTTCTAGTAGTTTGGTTTTGAAGTAACTTCCCCAACACATATAGATATATACACATATAGATATGTATAATACCAAGCATATTTGACATGAATCTGCTTGCACATGCACATGAAAATGTGCACGTGCACACACACACACACACACACACACATATCTTAATGCATTGAGAAGTGTTTCCCGCTGACTCCCAACAGTTTCACACAATCTGAAGGGGTCAGAAGCCGGGTCTCTAGTTGAAGCTTGTGTTGTGACAAGAAACAAAGGAAAACAGTCCCTCTGTCCACCCTTCTTCTCTTCTCCTTTCCCTCCCCTGTCAGAAAGAGCCAGACATGGACAGACAGAGGCTGGACTGAGGATTTGGGGGGCCCTAGCACAAGGTGGATTGTGAATCAGGGGCAGCGAGGGCTCAGAAAGAGGAGGAGGGCCTCAAGTGTAATGTTGGAATACATAAGGGCAGAGGGGAAAAGTCATGAAAAGCCAGAGCTTTGTGTGGAACTGTGCTGTGTGTCTATATGTGTGCGTGTGTGTTTGTGTGTTCATGTGTCCCAGATAGCAAGCAACCATTGAAATAATACTCAAGTCAGCCTTGATGCATCAGTGTTAACGCACTGCTGTTTATATGTTACAATGTGATGTTGATTCTGTGTCATTTTTGTGCCCCAACTTAATGTTAGAATAAATAAACAAAACAAACAATGCTAACATCATTGACAATATTTGGGAAAGTTACTTTTAAAAGTAATGCATTACAATATCGCATTACTCCTTAAAATAAAAAAATTAATAAAAAAAATTAACTATGTAAACGTAATTATGTTACTTAGTTCCTTTATTTCACCTCATCTGGCTGTCTCTTTCTATGTGTGTTTTTTTTTTCACAACAAACACAACATGGAAATGTTAGAGATTGTAGGGGAAACCATCTGCTTGCAAGTACCCAAGCAGATATAATTATTTGAATGTGAAAAGACTCTGTAAGCACAGGTATAAGATGCTTAGGCTTGAAGAGCCGCTTGCGAGCTATCTCTCCTATGGCATGTCATTTTCTCTGAAGGACAAATTCTTTCTCCTTGATGTCTTTATCTCACCCTATGGCCTCTTTGGTATTGCCATGAATACGGTTAGTCAGAGGTTCAGAAAGGCAAGGGTTCAGTCTGTGGCATTTGGGAAATTCATTCCCCTCCGTGGCCATGGTCTTTCAGCCCCCACAAACCCTTCTGACCCTCAACCAGGGCCTAGTCTTGGAGGGAGGGAGAATCAGAAAGTGAGCATGGCCACCCATGCCTCTTCTACTAGGAATCGAGGAGCGAAGCGGTATGCCCACAGAAGATCCAGCAAGGATCTCAGGGAGGTTATTTCCGCTTGAACATCTGAGAAGCCTAAACTTAAAGGGATAGTTCACCCAAAAATGAAAATTCTGTCATTAATTACTCCCCCTCATGTCGTTTCAAACCCATAAGACCTTCGTTCATCTTCGGAACACAAATTAAGATATTTTTGATGGAATCTGAGTGCTGTCTGTCCCTGCATAGACAGCAACGCAGCTTAAATGTTCCCAAGTCCAGAAACGTAGCAAGGAGATCTGTAAAATAATCCGTGTGACATCAGTGGTTCAACCACAATTATACGAAGCTACGAGAATACTTTTTGTGCGCAAAAGAAGAAAAAAAAAGACTTTATTCAACAATTCGTCTCCTCCGCATCACCCTGTAGCGCCACTTTGGAGAATATCAGCTGGACGTAAACAACGTATGTTTTTCTGTGTAAGATGCGTCATGCAGCTTAATACCTTAATTTGTGTTCTGAAGATGAACGAAGGTCTTACGGGTTTGAAACGACATGAGGGTGAGTAATTAATGATATAATTTTCATTTTTGGGTGAACTAACCCTTTAAGATCCTTCCTGGGGCATATCCAGGGACGGGCACACTGCAGAATAGAGTGGATTGAATTGCCATTAGTTTAACGTCTCACCCTTGTGCTGTTGTCCCTGTCCAGCATATTAAGCCTAGAAGTGTTAATGCAGATTAGGGTTGCATCAGAACTGGTCCCTGAAGAGTCAATGAGGGAATCAAGGAGAGATTGAGCACAATGCTCTCTTACTAATCCCCCTGCTTAGGCAGATAGGAGCAGTAGTGAAAGATTATATGCACCTTTGTCACCCTCTCTACCTTCTTAGCTTAGAGATTAGAGCAGATTTAGACTATGTCCATTTGCTTCTCTAGAGGAGCCTTGTTCAATGCTTCCACCCTGCTATTTGCAGAGCTTAGGCCCAGAGAATACACTGATGTTGTAGGGAAAGCATGAAGTTGTGATGAGATGAGGTGACCCGCTATCTTATCTGGTCCACACCAATGCTGATTTCTTAGCATGCTTCCCTGATGTAAAGAATGCTGAGGGACAACCTTTCAGTGGAAGGTGTTGGTCATGGTAAAATGATGCAGCCCCATTCACACTTATAGTCTCAGAGCATCCCTCTTTTTAAATCTGTTGCTTACTTCAGCACAGCACCAGAGACTGCTCAAGGTCAAGTTTCCCTCAAAAGGGAACATCTTAGGGTTAAACTGGGGAGGACAGAAAGCCTGTAGCACTATGCAGCAGATTAGCAGCACATAAGTAGGTACCTTTGGAACATAAACTGGCTTCAAGTGCAGAAAAGCTTTCACCATGCCTGGTGCAAATTCTAAGCATGACGTTACAACTGACAAGGCTTAAAGGACTCCCATCTTTTAAGAGACAAAAGATACACTGTCTTAGTGTTAGAAACTTCTCAGGGACTTCCTCAATGTAGTGATGGCCACTTTTGGAGCACTGCTTCATGAAACTTCGAAACTCTTGCAAATCATTTTTTTCAAAACATTTGGTCGGAGCACGTATCAAACTGCCAAAGTCACAGTAAACGATGCTTCATTACGTCATAACTGTTTTGAAACTTTTAAAAATTTGAATGCTGTTCCATTGGGGGGGCGATCTCTGTGAACTAGTGAATCATGCGAGTTGTTGCATTTCCATACTTTTGACCAGCATGCGTCACCAGCGTGTGGTGTTTCAAACGCTTCGAAAGAGTGAATCATTTTGCGAAGCAATTGGTTCAATTGATTCGAAGCTTTGAAAAGGTTAATTTCTCCCATCACTACCTCAATGGGCTCAAATGGAGCTTTAGAAAGTAGGTGTGTAATGGTACACAGAAGTCTTGGTTCAGTATGTACCTCGAGTTTGGGGTCATGGTTCGATACGAGTTCAGTACCAGAGGAAATTTTTTTTTTTTTTTTTAACAGACAGTAGTGCTACATACATGAAGCATGAACAGTTGTTTTGTATTTGAATTAGATTGTATAATTTCAAGATTTAAAGCAAAAACAGACTGGTCTGACTTTAGATTTTTAAATTATGATACATAAGACACCTGCACAAAACAAAAACAGCAGACAGACTGAATGAAAATGCAAATGTATTCTCTGACAGCAGGGGGCATATATGAAACAGCAGCAATATAGAGTTTTCTTGGTTACTGCTGCTCACAAGCATCTGTCCTACCTTAGGCATTGCCCCTGAGTCCTGCTCATTCAGCCCCCTAAAGTTAGAATATTTCACAACATAAGGGCTGAAGAGCCGGACTGAATAAGGTTTATCCCATGATCTCAAGATCTTGGTGTGGAGATCAGGGGAAAATTGTAGGCATCTAAACTTCTCAATGCCAGATTATTTCACAATTTAATTCCTTAGACTTACATGCAGCCAAACAACCAGACAACTGAACATGGTCTGGATAACATGCTGAATATAATATATTAATATAGACATCTAAACTTCTCAAAGCCAGATGACTATTTTTATAACTTAATTCCTCAGGATTAAATGCAGCCAAATAACCAGTCAGGCGAAACATGGTCTGGACGATAAGCTAAATATTATATTAACTCTTTCCCCACCAGCATTTCTTTTTAAAAATTTGCCAGGATTTTTGATCATTTTCACAAAAGTTTAATGTCGCTCCCAAATGAATATCTGAACATGCAATATGCCAAAACAAAGAACAGAGCCTTAAAAAAAAAGTTTTATTCTAGCTTGTGATCTTTTTTTTTTTTTTTTTTGAATGTGGGTAAGTTTCATGAAAAAAAGCAACATTTAGGGAAAAACAATCTGGGAAAATAGTGTTTTCGTAAAAGACTAGGTTTGGATCAGATTCTGAATGATGATTAAAACATAGATGGAATAGATTGCTTCCATCAACACATCCAAAGCTTGTGTTGTCCTATACTACTTCCTGGATCAACATTTCATTCTGTAACGTTAGGCAGTTTTGATTTATATGCTGTTTAATGCTTGATGATTGTGTTATTTTTCATATGCATCTGCTTACATACGTGATCGTTTCTTTCTGCTTCTTCTTCGCTGTGTTTTGATCCAGACATTCAATTCACTTTCAGAAGATGTGTAATAGCACCTCCTACCGTACACCAGTGAAATCAGAAAATTCTGTCAATGGCGGGGAAGCGTTGTCTCATAAATGATGGTAAATTCCGTCAATGGTGGGGAAAGAGTTAATATAGCAAGTATGCAATTATAAATAATAGCTTGCCAACATGTTAATTAGTTTGCACACAGTCGGAACACAGAGAGAGAAAGGGAATCTCCTGTCAGCTCAAAGTTTCCCCCCGGCATTATTTTGTTGCAGACCTGTAATGAGTTCTATATTGCATAAGACTTTCTTCCCTCGAGAAGAAATGCCAATGGGAGTGGAGCTAAACATTCCAGATAGTGCACACTATTTCACGTTGGGACATTTTATGAATGAACACACCAGCCCCCTCGAGAACTGAATGTGCATGTTCCACTCCCAGAAAAACCACACATAAATGGTGTGTATCCCCACCCATGATGTAGCAAGGGCAGGGAAAAACATGCTATTTAAAATGCAGTTCGCTCATATGCAAGAGATGGTGGCAAGTCCTCTGTCTTTTCTGTATCAGTGCTAACAACATCAACCTCGGAGGAGGAAGATAGATGCAGCTTTGGGCTCTCACTTGGTCTAGAACACATGGTCTGAAGTGCTGCCTGTTTTTTTTTGCTCACCATATATTGTTGTGATTGTGCACTGGCACTGACAGCATGTATTTCAGACTGACACACAAAGAGCGCTTGCTGAGGACACACAAGCTAATGTTGTTTGTTTCTGATGCGCTTTTGCGCTTAATGGTCTCTACGTCACCCTGCCCGTGATGTCTCACCTTTCCATTGGACTGATTTCATACGTGCTTCAAGACATGGTCACGCAGAGGCGGTCCCAAAGTGTTCAGACGCAGCACGAGTTACCTTGAAGGGGAACAAAAAAAATAATACAGTATTTTGAAGAATGTTGGTAACCAAACAGATGTAGTTCCTTCAGTGACACAATTTTAATTTTTGGGTGGCCTTTCCCTTTAAGTAGAAGAAAAAATATGTTATTTATTTAAACACTCTCATAACTTTTAAACTAATGTATTTAATTTCAGTCAGTAACAACACAAATCAAACACACACATACACAACAGTTCTGCTTGATCTGTCATCAGTATTGTGGAGTTCTCGAGTGACATATGAAGTTGGAATTGTACTCTTTCATCATGAAGAGAAAAGAGCTCTTGTCTGCCTTTGATGTGGCCTTTATTACTAACAATGCCATGCAACTATCTGCAGAACATAATTTCAAACAGCTGTCTATATCTGAGTCCTACTGAAGAGTCCCATGTTGAACCGAACTTTAGGAATTCATGTCAAATTTGATGTGCCCTGTTTTTTTCGATTTTTTCAATGGAATTATGTTTTGTAAAAGGGTTGTTGTAAAGACATGTTTATTTATAACATGATTGAAACTACACAATCATTTGTATTAAATAATAATAATAATTACAGTCAAATGTAATGATAATCTTTAGGCTTTTATTTATTTGGAAACAACCATTAAAGTCATCATGAAATAATATTATTAATATTATTATTTTTTCTTCCCTTAATGGAATATTGTTTACATTTATTCAAAATTATTTATCCTTGCACTTTTTCTTTTTTTTGTTTTTCCTTTTTTTTCTTTCCATGCCCTTCTATTTCATGTTCCCCTCCCTCTCACAACAGTATCTCTTAAATACATTTCACAGGTCATTAGTTAATGCAGCGCACTTTTGCTTTGTTTTTTTTATTCTGAAAATGTGAAGACTAAAACTTTGAAATTTGCCATGTCAGCAAAGGCATTTTTATTCACGCAAAACACTAATGTAAACGAAACATTCATTCCATTCCATTTCCAGGAGGAGGACCGAATTGCATTGCATTTACCACACTACATTGAAGCACCTACAAACGGCATGGATCATATACAGTATAATAATATATAATAATCTTTCATTTTTAATTGTTAATTACCTATGATATGTTAAACATTATATAATGTTTGTTAATGACTTATTATAAAAGCGTTACTGAAGTGCTACCATATTGATGCAGCATTAAATGTTTTGGTCATTATTCTCAAATCTCATCGAAGCTGCATCTAATTATGGTTACATGATTTCTCCTATTCCCATATCATGTGGTAATAAGAGGTATGTGTAAAAGACTGTGTGTGTGTGCGCCTCTGGCTATCCAGAAAATGAAAAGGCTGATGATGAGTTACCCTCCTGCCAGCTGAATTAACAAATGGAATGAGAGAAGGAGAGGTGTTAATAAAGACAGACACTCTCTCTCTCTCTTTCTCTGTCTCACTCACATCTATTACTCTATTACTAGTGTTCTTGTATTTACTTCTCCCTTTCTTAATCTTTCTCTATATTTTATTCAGTTCACTCTCTCTCCTATTATGTCTCAAATTGCACTGGAACTACATGATGTTAGTTGCATTTCTGCAAAACCTGAAATATGCTGGTCCATGTACATTTTGCTGCATTTTTTAGGTGACATTTACAGAGGCGGTATAAGCCCTTTCTTTATGAATGTATGTATCATGAAAAAAGTGCCTTTTTACAAAACAGTTCAACACTGCTGTGGCAACATAATTACACTGGTTACTGGGCATATCATGGTAGTTTGGAACTGACATGTCCGTTGAGTGATGCTAAAAGATTAATGCTATGTTGCTTTTGAAATCAACGTGCCACCTATACTAAACTCTAATCCTAACCAATAGTGTGAGTAGGGCCATTGCTAGCGGGGGTGAAAGGTGGTTACAATTTCAGCTGAGGGGGATTTGCATGACATACAGAACAGAACATACAGACATGGTCCTGAACTGACTGACACGATATACACATGTCTGGCAGATATTTCATGTTTGCTGCATGGGTCCCATCCAATCCGCTTGTTAAATCTGACATCACGTCACCATTTCTGAGTCCAATCACACTGTCAGATCCTAAAAACAAACAACATATGGTGCTAATATACACTCACAGTGTGCTGTTATACTACCAAAATATCATGATCCTATCCTTTATCGCCATACCACATTCTCTGTTAAAGAAACTGTAATGTTTCAAACATTACAGTGAGTTTCAAAAGCTTAGCTTAAATGTGTGCTATAAATAATCACCGTTCATAAAAAGCTGCTGAGATCACATTCTCACTTGGCTGGGACCCATAAACAAGTGGATAATTGTAATGAGCTTTGAGCTTCGTTAAGAATCAAAGTTTCAGCTCAGTTTGATAAAAAAATATATATATTATTTAAAAAATTCAGTTAACCCTGCTAATCAAGGTCTTCAGGACCGCTTGGAAAATCACAGACAGTTGTGTTGATCCAGATTGGAAATAAACTTGGCAGGACTGTGGGTCTTCAGGAGCAGGGTTGAAGACCTCTGTTGTAGCTGTGGCAGCATGGAGTGCATTTGAACTGATCATCTCTTCCTATTTACTACTAGTAACAGCATGAAATATACATGAATGAACATCAGAAATTATATTGAATGAAACAGTACAACATGTAAACTGTATTCTAATCATAGAAAGACTGGTGTACAACATGTAAACAGCTCATTTTAACTTCTTGAGCAATCTGAGCTACAGTAGCTCGTCTGTTGGATTGGACCACATGGGCCAGCCTTCGCTCCCCACATGGATCAATGAGCCCTGGTCGCCCATGACCCTGTCGCCGGTTCACCACTGTTCCTTCTTTGGACCACTTTTAATAGATACTGACCACTGCAGGCCAGGAACACCCCACAAGAACTGCAGTTTTAGAGATGCTCTGATCCAGTCGTCTAGCTATCACAATTTGGCCCTTGTCAAACTCACTCAAATTCTTACGCTTGCCCATTTGTCCTGCTTCTAACGCATCAACTTTGAGGACAAAATGTTCACTTTCTGCCTAATATATCCCACACACTAACAGCTGCCGTGATGAAGAGATAATCGGTGTTATTCACTTCACCTGTCAGTGGTCATAATGTTATGCCTGATCGGTGTGTGTGTATATATATATATACATATATATTAGGGCTGTCAAGTGATCATGTAAATTACATGATGTGGCTATTGATTAATCACACATCAAATTTGGCTGAGAAATCATCCATAACAGATAATTTATTATTGTGTTAAATAAGACAAGCATCAAATAGACATTACAAAAAGCAGCTTTAGAAGAAATTTATTTTTTCATATTCTTTTTTCAAATTTTTTTTCCCATTTTGTGATAATGTGTTTATACAACAGTTCAATGGCACAAATAGGTAAATACATAAATAAAAAAATAAAAAAACAACCACTGAGTGTCTTAGAAAACCCTTTTGTGCAGAACTACTTCCTTACGCCACAGACACAAATCTCAAGTTGACAGTTTAACAGCTGAGCTTAAGCCTCCATTACTAATTCAAAAACATCACTTTAGAACTAGTAATGAAGGAACGTTGAGTTGCTTCATTGAAAGCTTATTGTATTATTTAATTAGCCCGGTTTTGTCAACTCTGCAATGGATCCCTATTGAATATCGAATATATTTTAAAATTTTGCTAATTACTTATAAAGCCCTGAATGGTTTAGCTCCTCAGTACTTGAGCGAGCTCATATCGCATTATAGTCCTTCACGTCCACTGCTTTCTCAAAACTCTGTCCATTTGATAATACCTAGAATATCAAAATCAACTGCAGGCGGCAGATCCTTTTCCCATTTAGCACTCAAACTCTGGAACAATCTACCTGTCTACAGTCTGTCAGTTTAAATCTAGATTAAAGACCCATCTCTTTATCTTGACATACACATAATACACTATCACATTTCTATAGTCAGACCAGTACCAGTGCAGTTGACATCACCGGACTAATATGGTCGTACTTCGTGGTTCTAGTAAGAACTCTAGCTGCTGCATTTTGGACCCGCTGGAGTTTGTTTATTAAGCACGCAGAGCAACCACCCAATAAAGCATTACAATAATCTAACTTTGAGGTCATGAATGCATGAATTAACTTTTCTGCATTTGACATTGAGAGCATAGGTCGTAATTTAGATATATTTTTAAGATGGAAAAATGCAGTTTTACAAATGCTAGAAACATGGTTTTCCAAGGAAAGATTGCTAACAAATAGAACACCTAGGTTCCTAACTGATGACAAGGATTTAACAGAGCGTTCATCAAGTGTTAGACAGTGTTTTAGGTTAGTACATGCGGAGAATTTTGGTCCATTAATTAACACCTTTTTCAGAATTTAACCAAACCAAAACTGAATCTGAACTAGACATGAGTGCCAGGATCCGAACACCACGCTCCAACATGAAACAAGGCACGCAGACAAGAGAGTGCACGGCTCAAGCATATTCGAAGACGCACGCTCACATAAAAACACTACATGATGGGAGTGTCAGGGCTCTGTCACAAAACCATGAATAAACTAGACTGAAGAGACAGAACCCTGACACCTGCGCTCAAATACATGGGCATGGGGAAACACAGGACAACAACCAATGACAAAGAGGAACTGGTGAGCATGAACCCATGAGAAGACAGAACTGATAACAAGATAACAAGACAATATGTGTTTTAGACTTGAAGCGACGCTGCACAGACAGATTGTGTATGTCATTAAAGTACAGCAAGTGCAATTCAGAATAAATCTAAAATAATCTAAAGCTGGGCATGCACTGTGCAATTTTCATCCAATTTTGCGCCGATTTCTGAGTCACACAACTTTTTTTTTTTTAGTTGGGCCGCATTTCAGCTTTGTCATGTTTGTTTTGTTGTACAGTGTACAGAAGGTAATGAGAGGCGATTAGCCTTTCCTGACCGTCAATCGGATTGTCGGATGAATTTCTGACATGTCAGAAATATTGGTCGCCCCTCGTGAGGGTATCGAATAGTTGAAGCAGAGCTATGATCCGACTGCCCTAACCTCAGTGTTCTTTCCCTCACCGCACCTGAATGAATGCAGAAATGAATCCATAGTGACACTGCATGTGGTTTTGGATGTAAGTGATGGAGGCTACATTGTTCCAGGTTCGGGGGGTTCCAAGTTTTTATTTTGCATGTATAGTGTGTGTCACAACCACATAGACTCTGTTTGTGTTTTCACCGTTCCCACCTTTGTTAGTGCTTGTCATGGTTATTGATTTGATTTCATCATTATGTTCAAGTGTGTGTGTCATTATCTCCCCTAATTAAGTTCAGTTCTGTTTGTGTTTCCTGTTTCCAGTCTCGTTTATGTCCGTGTGTGTGCTACTTGTATGTTGGAATATCCTTGTTGGATTACCCTTTTGCCTTCTTTGATGCCTTAAATACGGGACGATTCTGTATTAAATGGAATGGTTGTCAACCCTAAGACTGTTTTCTACAAGCAATAAACATGCCAGTTTAAAGTTGTATCATCTATGTACATCCACTTTGCCCCAAATAAGCTAGATTAAAGACTACAGAAGGAGAAGGGGTATGGAAACAGACCTAATAAAGTGACAAGGGGGCATCAGAGGATCATAAATTGAAGCGGAGGTCTCACAGAGCTGGACTTTTGACAGTAGATTATCAGAAGAGATGGACAGAAAAGTGCTTAATGTATCTGCAGTGTTGGGGAGTAGCTAGCTACAAGTAGTGACGCTACTAGTGTAACTACATTTTTCAGTAGCTTTACAGTAGCGACGCTAATTGTGTAGCTTTTCCTGTAGCTTTTTCCAGCAAGTAGCAATGTAGCGTGACCAAAGCTACATTCTGTTTTGCGTTCACGCAGCATCTTCTGACTAGATCACAAACTAAATTTGATCATTACCGCTATCTGTTGTGATATCACGCATCGCGCGGCTTTACAGTCTTTCCACCGACAAGAGATCCTCTGATGATATTGCAAAGGATGTACAGGAGTGGATATTTCACATGAATCAACTTTAATTTATGCAAAACAAAGATTAAAATATGGTCTATGTCGGTTGCTGTCTCCATTCACAGTCAGTAAATACCGCATGAGCTGTGAGTTTAACCTGCTTATTTTATGACTCCTCCGTATCCAGTTTAAGTTGCATACATTTCGTTCTTGCATTGATGTTACGTTAGTAGCAATTTTGCACTTTAAGTTAGTTTAATATAATATAACTATATAACTATACAGTAGCCTATTTTATTATTGTGTGTATTGGATAGTTTACAAAATCTAATTTTGTCATTGAAATGGCTTGGAAAAGTGTCCCAATCAACCTGAATTCACCCTACTCTTTGAAATCATGATTGCATTACAGTATGTTGTTTTAAACCCCAAATATTTTACTTATAACTTTATAATATTTTACTTATAACTTCATTATAATTCTTAATAATTGTTTAGTTATTTGTAATGTTAATTGTAAAAATAAATCATTAATAATAATAATAATAATAAAAAATTGAAAGTGGTTTCGATGTAGCTAGCTACTTTTTGATAGTAATTTGTAGTGTAGCTAGCTACTTTTTCAGAAGGGTAGCTTGAATGTAGCTTAACTACTTTAATTTACGAGTAGCTTGTAGCTGGTCAAGCTACAGTTTCAGAGAAGCTTCCCCAGCACTGTGTATCTGCTGTTTGAAGTATAAAACATATTTTAATTATATTTTAACGCACATTTTGGAATGCTCAAAATCGATGTAAAATATCCTCAAAAAAAAAATCTCCAATAAAATAACTATTAAAAACACATTATTTTAATTTTAATTATTTTTTAATGTATTTATTATGAAAATAATTGTAAATAATTTTTACGTTTTAAAAAAGTTTTCTGGTATATGTTGATAATGCACTGAGGCTAGGTTATTGAATGTTTTTCATGTGATCCCACTATTGTAAATATTTACAGAACTGAAGATGATTTGATGAACCAAGAGGCCAATAAATAATAATAAAAAAGATATACCAGAAAGAGACGTTGAATAAAAGAGAGAGAGAGAGAGAGAGAGAGTGAGACATCAATCCCAGAGAGTGACAGAGAGCAAAGGGAGAGAAAGAGAGGGGATTTTCACTCCATGGTCCCTGAACGACCTTATATTTTCAACACCACACTCTCAGGTGATGACAGCCTGTTTCAAAGTGCGGTAATAGGCAATTGATTTTGTTCTGCTCTCTTAGCGGCAGCTACATATAAATCAAAGAGTTTGTCAGAAACAGGACAAAAAATGTGTGTGTGTGTGTGTGTGTGTGTGTTAGTCATGTACCAGTATTCGGTAATACAATATATCACGATAATGAACATGCATGATATTGTTATCGCGGACACTTCAAAATATCATGAATAATTATTTATTACAAATTATTTAGGTCTTTTGAATGCATTTTAAGAATACTTCTCCCACCAGCTGGTTACAATGCATAACACCTCTGTATGCTGTGTCAAAGATGCATGCTCACTCTTATGTAAACAAGCTCCACACGGATGAGAAGCGCATGGCAGAATGAGTGAAGGAGACGTGTGTCAGTTCTGTGTTCCTGTGTCTTGTGTTTTCCTCCCCCACGTGTTCTTGTTCACCATGTGTCCTAGTTTCTCCCATCTTGATTGTGTTCTTTGATTTCTGGTGTTCCTTCATTAGTTTCCATGGTTTTGATTAATTACTCCACCTGTTTCAGTTCTCCCTGATTACGTTCCTTGTGTATTTAAGCCCTGTGTTTCCTGAGTCCTGCGTGCTGTATTGAACGTCAATCTCCGTGTGCTATGTGCGTGTTCACATGTTTTGATGTAAATAAAGTCTGATTGCTTTGGATCTCTTTAGTCTCCGCACTCATTCGTCTCCTCGCAGTAGGCACACCGTGACAGAAGACAGCACCTCCAACAGTAAGCAGCGCCCCTTCTCCCCGTTGGATGATGCGATGCTAAATTCGCTGTCCGCCTGCCGCTCCAATGTCAAGCCCGCTGGCCAATTTCCTTCCAAGCCCTCAACTAACAGCAGGCTGCTCCTTCACTCCAAACCAGAGAAGGAGTAGGCAGACAAAAAGACTGTTAGCTCGAGCCCCTGAGTCTGCTCCAGTGTCGGCTCCAGCCCCTGAGTCTGCTCCAGTGTCGGCTCCTGTTCCCACGTCCAGCCCAAGGAGGGCTCCTGTTCCCACATCCATCCCAAAGAGGGCTCCAGTCCCCAAGTCAAGCGCGGTGAAAGACTGTCCTGAGGGGCCTCCACAGCAGACACACCCCCACTCCCCCCCATTGGATGTTGTGTGGCGCATGGACGTGCCTTCCGGGAGGAGGGAGTAATGTCAGTTCTGTGCTCCTGTGTCTTGTGTTTTCCTTCCCCATGTGTTCCTTGTTCACAATGTGTCCTAGTTTCTCCCATGTTGATTGTGTTCTTTGATTTCTGGAGTTCCTTCATTAGTCTCCATGGTTTTGATTAATTACTCCACCTGTTTCAGTTCTCTCTGATTATGTTCCATGTGTATTTAAGACCTGTGTTTCCTGAGTCCTGCGTGATGTCTTGAACGTCAATCTCCGTGTGCTATGTGCGTGTTCCCATGTTTTGATGTAAATAAAGTCTGATTGCTTTGAATGTCTTTAGTCTCCGCGCTACTTCGTCTCCTCGCAGTAGGCACACCGTGACAACGTGCTGAATTAAAATACACATTCACTCTCTGACAGCAAATGGGACTTATGGAACAACAGAAATGCAGCCATTACCTCGGTAACTCCGTAACCAAAGCAGCTGTGCTACTTTCTGTTTCTGAACTTTAAACTGTTTAACAACCTTTGTGGTAACACTTTATAATAACTTTCATTAATAAATCATTAACAAAAATTATGTAATGCTTAATGGATCATTAGTTAAAATATATTCAAAGAGGTAGAAACGTGAGAATGTGCTTTTTAATGTGTGCAAATAAATATAGTTTGAGCTCTGTCAAGTTAATTCATTATCGTCTATTTTTTTAATCTTAAAATCAATTTTATACTTCATAATTTTTGTTTCTATAACGTGTGAATATATTCCCTATTGCATTCTACAACAAAATCAATCAGAGCACCTTGTTATCACTAGTTTTATTTTGATTTCCCGAGTCCGCTATTAGCTTATAGCCTGTTAGCATCACCAGTGTGGTTGCCGCTAATCTCGCTTACATTGCTAATACTGTATTCACACACATTACCATTGTTTTACTCACTGTTACTTGCATTAATGGCGGATGTGTGTCTACCTTTAAATGCAGGTGAGGACACGTTCAAGCTGCATTCGGTGCAGCTGGAGCTGGGGACTGTGGAGAAGCAGATCCGCGACCTGGTGGAGTCAGGCCCAGCTGAGAGAGCGGAGAGCCGCATTGGAAACATCCCGGGCTGACGCTCACAAGTCCGGGGTAAGTATACAGAGTGCTGCTAACTCTCCCACCACCTCTGCTCCGTGTGTTTCTCTGCACAGGCCCGGTGCACCCAGGACGCGATCTTCCCAGATGTCCTTCACTCCGGTGCCGGGACACCACGGACCCTGGGTGCACCCGCAGTGGAAGGCGCCAGGCCCCGGGCGAGGACCTCACCCACTCCGCCTCCTCCGGTCTTCGAGATCTCGACCCGGAACAGCTTCGTTCCCCTCCGCGAGACGGAACACGACACTGTGATCATCGGAGACTCCATCGTCCGGCACGACCGTGCTACGTTAGCTGAAGGTAAAGGTTCAGTAGACTTTTTGCTTTAAATGAATGGTTATTGTCATGGTGTAAAGAACAGAAACTGCTCTTCGTTAATAATTGGAATCTTTTCTGGGAGCGTCCTAGGCTTTTTCTCGCTGATGGTCTGCACCCCAGCAGAGTCGGAGCGGAACTCCTGTCGGACAACATATCCAGGATGCTACGCTCCATATGACTAGTAAGCCAATTCTCAAATAACTGCCCTGATGACTTTTGTTCTACCCGCTTAAATGATAGAAGTACTTGCTCTGTACAATCTATAAAGACTGTGTCTGTTCCCCGAACAGTGAGGTCAAAATATAAATTTAATGCAGGATCTAGAACAAATCTGATCGGGATTAAACAAAAAAAAAAAGAAAAATAAATGAACAAAAACCATTTTTAAAGTTTGGGCTCCTAAACATAGATCACTCTCACCCAAAAAAATTATTTGCAGATTTGCTCTCAGACCTATTGGTTACTGTTGATAAAGAGCTAATTGTCGTAGATTTTAACATTCACGTTGATAATACAAATGATGCATTAGGACTTGCGTTTACTGACCTAATAAACTCTTTTGGAGTCAAGCAAAACGTCACCGGTCCCACTCATTGTTTTAATCATACGCTAGATTTAATTATATCGCATGGAATCGATCTTACTGATATAGATATCATACCTCAAAGTGATGATGTTACTGACCATTTCCTTGTTTCGTGCATGCTGTGTATTACTGATATTAACCATATGGCTCCGCATTATCGTCCAGGAAGAGCTATTGTTCCAACCACTAAAGATAGATTCACAAATAAACTGCCTCATTTATCTCAACTGCTTTCTGTACCCGTAAATACACATGAACTACACGAAATGACTAGCAACATGGGCACTATCTTCTCTAATACATTAGAAGCTGTTGCCCCCATCAAATTGAAAAAGGTTAGAGAAAAACGTACTGCGCCATGGTACAACAGTAATACCCATTTTCTCAAGAAAGAAACTCATAATCTTGAGTACAAATGGAGAAAAACTAACTTGAATGTTTTTAGAATTGCATGGAAAAACAGTATGTCCAGCTACAAACAGGCTCTAAAAGCTGCCAGGGCCGAGCATATCCACAAACTCATAGAAAATAACCAAAACAATCCTAGGTTTTTATTTAGCACAGTGGCTAGATGAACAAATAACCAGACGCCACCCGATCTAAATATTTCCTCACAGTTTAATAGTAATGACTTTATGAATTTCTTCACTGATAAAATAGATAACATCAGAAATACAATAAAAAATGTAGATTCTACAGCGTATAATACTTCAGCTTCATTCATCGCACCAAAAGATAAACGGCAGTGCTTTACAGCTATAGGACAGGAAGAGCTAAATAAACTTATCACTGCATCTAAACCAACAACATGCCTGTTAGATCCTGTACCCACTAAATTACTGAAAGAGTTGTTGCCTGTAGCAGAAGAACTGCTTCTGAATATTATTAACTCGTCGTTGTCGTTAGGTCACGTCCCAAAACCATTCAAGCTGGTGGTTATTAAGCCTCTTATTAAGAAACCACAACTAGATCCTAGTGAACTGGCAAATTACAGACCCGTCTCAAATCTTCCTTTTATGTCTAAAATTGTAGAAAAAATATCACCAGTAAAATATGGAGTGCCACAAGGATCTGTCCTAGGTCCTCTGCTATTTTCGATATACATGTTGCCGATTTTTCCGTACATTTCTGCCATATGTACATTAACTGACAGTCACCACTAATAAGCTACCACTAAATATTGTAGAAACTTAATTTGCTGTAAAGTTGCTTTGCAATGATTTGTATCGTGAAAAGCGCTGTACAAATAAACTTGACTTGACATTTCTCGCCCTTCTGGTTCTCACCCCTAGTAATTAAGATCCATTCACAAACCAACCAAACATAGCACATAAAACATTCAACTCAACAAACTTTTCCAAAGAATAAACGTTACAAATTCTTCATAAAAGCACACACAAAAGCTTGAAAAATAAAGTAACTGTAACGTAGTTTGTAGGTCGGGAAGAAGGAGGCGGGAACCGGCGAACACTCAAAAGAAACTTTAATAATAAAATACACTCAAAACAGCACAAACCAAACCAAAACACAAAATAAACTCCAGGCCTGGTCCTCTCTCGTCTTTCCCTGTCGTCACTCCTCCTTTGTATCCTTCCGGAGCTCCTCCGTGAGCCTCGAGACCGGTGAGTGGCGCAGGTGTCGCTCATTATCACTTACTCCACCGGCCTCGCTCTGTTCCCACGGCTCTCGGCCCCGCCCCTCTCGTTACAGTAACTAACTAACTTAAATGTTTCTCAAACCAGGATTTGTTCGGAGAACAGCAGACACAATGAGGTAATTCAAATGGAATCTACTTCTTAAGCCCTATTCGGACAGGATTTTTTACAAGGGCAGATGGAGTAATGTAATTTTACCACAAGACATCTGTAATATTAATGACCAATTCGCACAGGATAAAATAATCTCAGTAAAACTACTAGAAGTGGGAGAGGTATCTTGATTTACGCACCACAGTCACCTCCCTGTTGTCATTTGCTTGAACAATATGATTGGATTCTGTTGGCAATAGGCACTTACCTAAAGCTAATAGAAGTTTTGTGCCTCTAACAAATGCTTTCGACCTTATTTTTTATCTGAATGGCATGTGTTGTCGTATGCAGAAAACTCTTGAGGTTTGCCACAGATTTGTCCCACAGCCTAGAACGCAACTGAATGCTTCTTTAAGCGCCTCAATACTTGAAAAAAACGTGGAAAACTACTTTCAAACAGGAAATTATGGAATATTTATGTACATATTTACAGCTCGTCTATTCATATGGAATTTGCATTACCTTAGATCATTTCCCCAGATATTTCTACAGAAGGTAAAAGTCGCCATAATCTTTACTGACATTGTACATAATGATTACTGAGATGGCATATTCAGACGGGACTAAAATCACTGAGACTGTGCTAGGCACACTGTTTTGTTGTGTGTGAACACGTTTGGATATCTGTTTTATTTAATATCTCACTGCTATTTGTACCAGTCTGCCTATCTTCTCTTTGGTGTTTCTCTGCCATGACAGTAATCAATTAATGAAACCATGAAACCATTAAATAGCCAAAATTGCAATGAATTTATGAGTTATGTCGTCAATTCTTATAAAATATATGAATGGAATACAGTTATGCAAGATTCTTCATGTTTGAGTAATTGATTTAATTTAATGTGTATATATGGCAATGATTATGTCCATTTCCTGGTCTGCAAGGTTGTGAAGTCTCCTCTGCTCTGCCAAAATAATCTAGGCCCCTTTCTTGTTGTCTTCAACCAGATTAAAACTGCCCCACCCCCTTCCCCCCAAACCCCACCATTCCAGCAGAGCTTTCTGTGACTTACAGTTATGGAAGCAAGAGTCATAATGAACGAAAATGCAAGGGAATGTTTTTGAAGCAGTCAGTTTTGTTTTGTAAATGCAGTAGATAGGAGAGAAAAGCAAGAATGATGATGGACTGTCCTGACAACAGGAGTAGAGGAGAAGAAGAAAGGGATGGATGGGGAAAGTGAATTTTGGGAGGAGTGCAGGAATCTGGGATCTAAGGTTCTGTGGCTCTTGATGATTCCCAGATGTTAAACCAGACCCTCCCCCTCTAATGACTTGTCTGCTTGGGTTAGAGTCATTGAGTCTCGTCAAGAAGAGGCCCATCCCTGTATCAGTTCTTGCTTTCCCTTCTAACTCTCTCATTTTGTAAATGTATGACCCCAGAAGAAGCTTGTTTTGAAACAAGCTTCACAGATGTGTGTGAAGTTATGTGAAAGTGTACATCTGCAGAATAAATGTATGCAGAATGTCTTAAAATTGGCATCATAACATGTACCAAATCCATTTAAATCTAGTTTTGCATAGCCATATTTAGACAAATTTCATAGCATCTTGCCAGACTGATGCATCCCTAATGTTCAAAGTTGTGTCGAGGTCAGCCAATCATATTGGAATCACCCATTTTGCAACAGTTTGCCAATGTTCTTTGTAACATACATCAGGCTGTCAATGAATTAACTGTAGGTGGTCCATGGGGTTTGTTGTATTAGGCTGAGACTTCCAATTTCTAAACTGCTTTAAACTGCTATATTAGAAACCATCATAGAAGCTCCGCAGGTTTTGCCCAAGGGGGGAGCTTAGGAGTTAGGTCAATACACCTAACAAATATTTGAGAATAAGAAAGACCAACAGGCAAGGTAAGTGTTTGAGTGTACTGACAAAACTTGTTCCAAGTTTAGAACTTGTGGTACAAGGGTGTCTTACACAGAGATCCATTATGGTGCAAATTCTTCTCTTTATCACTTTAACAGACTGATAAGCTCTTTTGCACTACACTTGTTATATCTTCACAGTTGTTTATATCACTGGTTTGCACTATAACTGCCATGTGCCTTATGCCACTTTTTCTCAGATTTTTTTTACAATGTCCTTATTTGTTTATTGTATAGGTTGTATTTTATATATATTTAAATTGTATTTATCTGGATTATGTCTACTGTTAGTTAATTATTAACTGTATGCATCAAGGGTCCAAGAGTAACACAATTTAAATTCTCTGTATGTATGTGCTGTACATGTGGCAGAATTGACAATAAAGCAGACTTTGACTTTGACTTTGAAAATCCACTGATATGATCCGGACCGGCATAGCAGCAGGTTTTTTGTTTTTGTTTTTGTTTTTTAAGTAATTCCTTGAAAAAGAGGACTAAATCATTTTGACTGGTGTAAGTAAGCAAACAGTCTTGTGAATTACATTAAACATTTTATTGTTGTTTGCTATTTTTAGGCTGTATTTTGAATACGTTGTGATCAAAGGCTTTTTTGTGATTTAAAGGCAACTGCAACAAAGCCATCCATTGAGAAGCACAGCCAGCCATGCCGAGACTGCTAAAGTTTGATAAAATCAGACTACGATTTTGAGAGAGGTTAGTGTTTTCATTTGAGGATACGCCTGTTAATTTGTACTTGTTTTTCAGGGAACACGTGTCTCTCTGCAACAAAGTGGATGGTGAGCAGTGAGGGAAGTGTGGCCTATATTTTGGATGAGCACCTGGGTTTTGCCATATTCTTTGGCTGCTTCTATATTTTCCACATAGGATACCAGCCTGCCTGTACAACACAGAAACTCATACACTAGTAAGTAACCCAATATTTTATTTCTCCACATATTACTGTTAATTCAAACTTTATCTCACATGTTTAGTTGTTAGTTTAACAGAATCACAAAAGTATAAACTTTCGTAGTAAACTTTGTAACGTTTGTAGATTGGGAAGAAGGAGGCGGGAACCGGCGAACATTTGAACAAAACTTTAATAAAATAAACAAACACAAAATGAAAGTAAAGCGGCAGCCCCTCGCGGACGACTGCCGCACACAAAACACAAAATAAAGTCCGAGCCTGGTCCTCTTTCGTCCAACACTGTCGTCACTCCTCCTTTTATCCTTCTGAAGCTCCTCCGTGGGACTCGAGACCGGTGAGTGGCGCAGGTGTCGCGCATTAGCATTTACTTCACCGGCCTTGCTCCGTTCCCACGGCTCTCGGCCCTGCCCCTCTCATCACATACCCCCAGAGACGAGAGAGAGGGGGAAAATTAAATCTTGTTCCGGTTCCCAGACACACTGCCGCTCGGTCCTCCACCAGCTGGGTAAACTCTTCTGCGATGCCTGGCAGCGGCACTGGATAGCCCTCGGTGGACGGCCCGACACTCCTCCACCTCCTGGTGGACGGCGACTCCGGGTTCGGGCAGCCGGCAGGAGTCCCCCGTTCCCTGCTCCTCCCCATCATGGTGGATGGCAGCAGGCTCTGGCCTCAGGCAAACGGCGGCGACTCCTCCGCTCCCTTATGGATGGTTCCTGAGTTTAGCCCAGAGTGGTCTCCTGTTTCCCCGTACTACCCAGAGAGTGACTCAGTTCCCAAGTTCAGCCCAATCGTTCCTCTGTCAGTCGCGTTCCCCATGCTGGAGTCGCAATTTGGTGTGTTTGGGTGGCGCACACCAGCCCTGAAAGCTCGGAGGTTTACAAATGCCCGCCCACCCTCACGCTCCTGCCTCCTCCACTGCTGTCGTCTGGCAGCCCCTCTTCTCACCCTCAGCCCACCATCTGTACGGTGCGAGCTCCGCTGGTCTGCCATCCTGCATCGTCACCGTGGCTGGAGGATCCCCTGGTTCCACCTCCAGCCTCTGAATCCCGGACTCCGCCTCGGCCCGTCGATCCGTCAGCTCCACCATGGCTCCTAGCTCCCTCCTCTCCACCATGGCCCATCAGTCCACTGGCTCCACTGGGGTCCCTCATCCCTCCGGCTCCGCCTTGGTCTGTGTTGACCATCCGTCGCTTCGGGACTCCACTCCTCTGGCTGGGCCTCGTCCCTCCCGCCTCGGTTGGCCCCCTGGAGTCGTCAGCCCTTCCTCCTCCATGGCTCCTTCCACCGTTTGGCTCCACTATGGGTCACCATTATGGCTGTGGCCTGGGTCTCACCTAGCGCCACATGCTCCAAGTCTCTCCTGTCATGTCCCTGGCTCCTGCCTCTGTCTGATCCACCCTGGCTCCTCCTGTTTCCTCCTTGGCTCCTCCCTCCGTCGTCACCTCCCTGGACTCTGTCTGCAGGCCCCCTCCCTGGTGTCCATCCTCCTCCTGAGCCTCCTCCCAAGTTCCCACCTGTCCCTCCTTCTGTTGTTGTTGCTGCGCGGGATGCGCCTTCCGGGAGGAGGGAGTAATGTCAAGCCCCTGGACTGTCTTTGTTGTGTTTTCCCTCCACATGTGCTCCGTGACCCAGTTTCACCCCTCGTTTATGGTTTATTTGACTCAGGTGTGTCTTGTTGGTTAGTTCTAATTACCCCATGTATTTAAGTCTCAGCCTTTGTGTTCTGTCTTTGTCAGGTCTACTTGTTGGATTACATGTGTTTACCCCTGTTCCTGTTGTGGATTTACCCCTGTGATTCTCTTATTAAATACAGGTTATGTTATCCATGTCTCCATTGTTCCTTCCAGCAGCGTATCGTGACAGTTATGAGAAGGGTGACAGACATTAACAACAGTGTAATCCTTCCTTTGCCAGCTGACAGAGATTGAGTAGAATAACTTGGATTAAGTTGGAACAAGATGGGGGCAGTAAAAAAGTCAAGCTTGTTTGGCGTGCTGGTTTGATTTTAATTTATAGTTGTATATTAAGTTACACCGTGTTTGCTCCTCTGGGAATATCCATCAGTACCCTGGTCCAAATATTAACATCATGGATTGAGCAATGTTGTCTAACACCTACAGTTGTTATCCGGGCACTGGCAAGAAACCTGTGTGTGCAGTCGGCAGTGCTTGGTCGACGGTGTGGATTGGGCCAGCTCAGTCGGTGGCAGACAATGGGAGCAAGGTGCGAGTGGCTGGACTGGAGAACAAGCGGCAGGCGTGATGAAGGAAGAGTGTGGACCACAAGTGGTAACATCTCGGTTACGTATGGTAACCCTCGTTCCCTGAAGGAGGGAACGGAGACGTCACGTCGGATGACCGACGAAATTGGGATCTCGCTTGGAGAGACCAATCCACTTCGAGTGTAAACTAAATGAGCCAATGCACATTGGCATGTGATTATTGCAGCCAGATGCTGCTGATCACAGCTTGAGTATAAGTAGGCAGCAGATGCAGCGCATATTCAGGTTTTCGCTGAGGAGCCGAGCCGGTGACCCGGCTGCTCAGCGGTGGTCCAGGAGCTGTGGCGACTTCAGGGAACGAGGGTTACCATACGTAACCGAGACGTTCCCTTTCAGTCGGTCACTCTCGACGTCACGTCGGATGACCGACAAAATTGGGATCCTACCAAAAGGACTGCCATCTCTGCACGCAAGACAGGGGCATCTGCTGCTTTCATTGAAGTAAAGTGGACGCCCCTGAACTTGGGAGGGCGCCGGGCAAACTGAATCGCATAGCCGAGCCTGACGGTTCGAAGGAGCCATCGAGACGGGCTGGGTAGCTCTAGCCAGGCTCCCAGACACCACGTAAGTGGCGTCAACGGAACTACAGGCGTACCCGCAGTGGGGCAGCGTGGAAGAACGCAGGGACCCAGCCCGGGCGTCTCATAGCCGGTCCGAGGCGGGGTCTGGGTGTGTGTAACACTGACCTGCATTTGAGCAGAGGGTGCGTGAGTAGTCCGTTGGTTCGTCCTCCCGATCCGCCCACTGCTGCTCACTGGCGAGAGAGGAGGGTGAGTGTGATACGGCTCTGGATCGTCCACAACCCCCCGTCCCCTCAGGGGACCCAGAGATAGAAGAAATTGCTCTTTTGTCAAGAATTTGGGTACCACAGACCGCGAGGAAAAAAAGGAAACAAAAGATTCTCCACCCTTCCCTCCTTCGGGGGAGGGAGTGGTGCGTTCACCATCTCCTGAAGAGCAACTCCCTCCATCTCTGGGTCGCCCGTCTAAGGGCCTCTTGCTCTTTCGCTTGCCACCAGGTCTGGCGGGGGCGTTCAAGAATCTTGTCTTGTCTGTCTCACGCATGTCGGCCAGACACAGCCAGAAATGGCGCTCCTGGATCACCATAGTGGACATCGCATGACCCAGAGACCGTGCCGTAACCTTCGTCGCTCGTAGCGCAAGGTCCATCGCGGTGCAGAGTTCTTTGAGAACTTCCGGGTCGTGACCACCCTCGAGAAAGTCGTAGCGCGAGGTCCGTCGCGGTGCGGAGTTCTTTGAGAACTTCTGGGTCGTGACCACCCTCGTGCAAGTCCCTCAGTGCCTTAGCCTGGTGCACTTGCAATAACGCCGAAGCATGTAAGGCGGACGCAGCTTCTCCACAGGCCGTATAAGCACTGCCGATCAAGGCCGACGAGTGCCTACAGGCCCGGGAGCAGAGCAACGGTTTGCCCCACCAAGTGGTAGCGGCATTTGGACACAACTGCATCGCAACCGACCTCCACCTGGGGAACTCCCGCGTACCCTCTCGCTGGACCCCCATCAAGGGTGGTGAGGGGAGGATGAGCCACTGGGCCGGTTTCTGGCAGTGAAAGGTGCCGTTCATGACCCAGCGATCTCATCATGCACCTCCGGGAAGAAAGGCACTGGGGTGGGGCCCTGAGAACCAGCGCGAGCCACCCCGAGAAACCAATCGTCCAACCTTGAGGGTTCAGGACGCGGTGGAAGATTCTACTCGAGCCTGACACTCTCGGCGGCCCGGGAAAGCATAGCCATCATTTCCCGGGTCCGTATCCGGCACTGCTGACCGCCCAGAGGGCGGCAACGCTGACGGATCTTCATCCCCAGAGAAATCCGGCTCACCCTCTGATGCTGCAACTGACATCCGATCGTCGGGGGGAGCCTCAGAAGAAACAGGAGCCTGCTCTTTCGAGGGCTCCGCTGGTTTCGGAGTGCCGGCTGGCTGGGGCATCCCTGGAGGGGAATTCCTCACCGTGACCGTAAGACCAGTCTGCCCACTGCCAGAAAAAGGGTGCCCCCGGCTGCGAGATGGTCATACCCCCGCAATGGGAGCATGAGTCATCCATGAAAGCCACCTCAGCGTGTTTCGTGCCCAGACACGAGAGGCAGCGATCGTGACCATCACCCGGCGCCAGGTAACGACCGCACCCAAAAACACACGGATGGTACGACATCTTTAAAAAGACGCGTCTTTAAAAAGACATTCCACCCGTGAAGCTCTTTTAGATGGAAATTGCTCTTTTAGTGTGCTGAAGCGCACAGGGGAGATGGCCGTCTGCAACACACACAGGGGTAGTGCAGCCTGTTGTGTGCAACCCACTCGACACCACCAGCACGAGAGCCCACGAAGAGCGTGCTTGACTGTAGTTTTTACTCTACGTAGAGGTCAGGAGCAGAACGATAGAACCGCTCGGCTCCGAAGCGAAAAGTTGAATATGCGCTGCATCTGCTGTCTACTTATACTCACACTGTGATCAGCAGCAGCTGGATGCAATAATCACATGCCAATGTGCACTGGCTCGTTTAGTTTACACTCAAAGTGGATTGGTCTCTCTAAGCGAGATCCCAATTTCGTCGGTCATCCGACGTGACGTCGAGAGTGACCAACTGAAAGGGAACTGCCATCTTGGGGAAATCATTGAAGTCTGATTGTTTAGCTCAATTAGAACATGGAGCTCATACAGTTAAACATGAAAATGTAATCATTCCTGATCGAGTGGTGGTATCCTTTAACCCAGTTTTCAGAAAACACTGCAGACTTAGGTTTTTTAAAACAATGACTAACTCTAGAGTAATATGCGATCCCCAAGCAAAGCCAATGGGTCTTCTTGGGGGAGATTTAAACATATAATTTCTAAAATGTTAGACATCCACTGAGTGATTCCAATCAATGCAATAATTTTCCAAAATGTAATTTGTGTAGAAATATTACGAAGTCTATAAATGGCCATTAACAGAGGCCAGAGAATACTGGAAGAAAATTATAAATATTAAAATGGGGGTAGGGGTTTATATGAACTGACTGTCTTCAGAAAAGTTTAGATGATATTATCTTTTCATCTTGCCTCTTTATAATGCATAATAAAGTGGTGCTTATAAAGCACAGATCTGTATGTTAACAGTGGTGAAACACTATATTACTACTATTCCATAAGCACCACCTACTGTCAGAGAGGGAATTTGCATTCCAATTCAGCACGTCTGCTGGTTTTAGTTTCATGCAGGTATGTTTCAAGTAGCATAATTTCCCGTAACTAAAGTCAGACCATTCCATTTTTGCTTCAAATTTTGAAATTATACAATCTAATTTAAATTAAAAACAGCTCATATACATATACGTAGCATCTTTGTTTGGATCATGATTAAAATCCAGTGGTTGCCACTAAATTTAAATGGCTACAAACTGTTTGGCTTGTAATATAAACATCTTGTTTATGTACTCATATTTTAATTCTTACTTGTCTATCAGACTTGGACTTGAAACATCAAGACTGGTTCAAGCAACTTCAATATAAATTGTAAAGATATGAAAAAGTTAGAAAAAATGACAGATAATATGGATTTAACATAAGTAATTAAAAGCCCAACTAGTATAAACTAAATAGAATGAGTTATTACTTGGGGAGAATGTGGAGGATGAGACAATAAAATGTAAAAATGTAAAATACAGAGTATACTTCAAACCTTCACAAAGAAATACCCTGGAAAGAAACATCAAAGTAACTTCTTGTTATGGTTAAATATGGATATACTTAAGTCTAAACTGAATATATATAAAACATAATTTGTAATTTTATGTAGGAGGATTTCAAAGGAACCGAGTAAGGTAAACACAATTTTTTCATTAGTATTATTTACAAGGCTAGAGGTAATACTAAGCAAATGTGGGGCATATAAAGAATTTACTTGGTGTAAATAAAAATGGAATGGTAGCATATTAGATGGCCCAGTGGAAATTGCGGAAGCTTTCAACAGATATTTGATAGATTATGTTGCCAATATCACACAAAGTTTTAGAATTATAAATGATAAAGTATGCCTCCAAACCTGTTTTAACATCATTAAAATGTCTGAGTCCATTGTATTAAACATAATTGGCCTACTTAACAATTCAAATGCCAAAGATTGTCATAATAATGATAATGATAATAATAATAATAATAATAACAATAATAATAACGTTTTATTAATATAGTGCCTTACAAACACCCAAGGACACTTAACATAAGGTAAATAACAGATAGTATACAACATATAAACAGCGAAACAGCAGACAGAGGTGAAACAATATGCAATATACAGGATAAGTTTCAAAAGCATAGAACAGAAAATTAAGGCAAGCAATTAATTAAGAAACATTGTAAATGAGTTTTGAGAGCAGTTTTAAAGGTCTGGAGTGAAGAGATAACACTGAGATCTTGTAGTAGTTTATTCCAGAGTTTGGCAGCGGAAATGCAGAAAGCCCTACCACCCACACTAGATAGCCGGAATTTGGGTACTGCAAGCAAATTTTCAGAGCTTGATCTCAAAGCATGGACAGGGACATGGGGGATAATTAATTCAGAAAGGTAAGAAGGTGCTAAACCATAATGGGCCTTGAAAACTAAAACACGAGTCTTAAACTGAAAACTAAAACACGAGTCTTAAACTGAATACGATAGGTGACAGGGAGCCAATTTAATTGCTGCAAAACCGGAGTGATGTGGGCAGATTTTTTTGGTATATGTAAGAACACAAGCTGCTGAATATTGGATAAGCTGCAAGCAATTAAGGACTTTGTTGGGTAGGCCATAAAACAAAGAGTTACAGTAATCCAGACGTGACGTAATAAACGCATTAACAACAGTTTCAGCATCTTTGAAATTTAAAGATGGTTGTATGCGGACAATATTACGAACGTGAAAAAAAAACAGGATTTGACAAGCTGATTGATGTGGGATTCAAAATGTAGACTAGAATCAAACATTATACCAAGATTGTGTATAGTTGAAGATGGATGGACTATAACTCTGTCAATGTTAATGGAGTAGTCAGGTTGGGAGGAGACAAGGGATTTAGGGCCAACTAACAGAAATTAAGTTTTTTCAGTATTTAACTAAGAAATGTTGGGCCATCCATACTTTGAGATCATGTAAGCAAGCTGTAAAAGAAGAAGGGGGAAAACAGAATTGGGCTGTATTGTAAAATAGATTTGCATATCATCAACGTAACTGTGGAAATTTCGACCATGGCGCCGGATGATCTGGCCCAGAGGGCCCAGAGGTACAGGGGTGATCATAGCTATTTTCAATCCAAGTGGTACATAACCAGTCGATAGGGAACAATTTATCATGTGGGTGATAGGAATAATGAGAGAGGGGAGAAAGTTTTTGAGTGTGTGTTGGAATAGGATTATAGCATCATGACATTGATGCTATAATGCTTAAGTCTTTGAAGGAAACTTAAGCTTCACCCATTAGTAATATTATTAATAATATTTGGATATCTCAGGGGGTTGTTTCCAGGTGCATGGAAAAATGTGATTGTATTACCTATCCTTAAGTCAAGTGACCCACAGCTTATTGACAGTTATCAAACTCTTAGGGCCCTACTTTAGTGATCTAAGCGCATGGTCTAAAGCGCACGGTATAATTGCACTTAGAGCATGTCCGAATGCACTTTTGCTAGTTTAAGGATGGGAAAAATAGTCGGCATGCCCGGTGCATGGTCTAAAAGGATGGTCCCTATTCTCTTAATGAGTAATGGGTGTGTTTTGGGTGTAACGTGCCATAAATCAATCTGAGTCTCATCTCCCATTCCCTTTAAAAGCCAGCTGCGCTCGCGCCATGTTGAATTCGCTATTTACATGGCAGAATTTACAAGCGGAAAAACAGAACGCTTCGCTAGTGAGGGAACGGATCTACTTGTGCGTGTAATTCTGATACATGCAAAGACTATCCATTATGACATGTAGGCATTTTTATATTTATGTACACAATAATAATCTTTTACATTTTAATCCGTTAATATTTCATTTTTAAAAATGTTTTGCCCTGTGTGTAATAAGAAAAGTGTACATGCGTTGTGCACCCGCCTATAGGCGCATATTACTAACCCACTCTTTAAATAACAAAAAATAAATCAATATTGCGCCAGACTTTAGAGCAGGTTTTTGTTGGTCAATAGCGCAGTCTATTTCAGTTGCCTCAAAATAGCAATGACCCAGCAATGCGCCTGAACACACCTCGTTTTCAGACCAGCATGCCCATGGGCGCACAAATGCATTTGCTATTTAAACAACGTGGTGCAAGATGTGAAAATGACAACTGCATCGGGCTGAAACTAGCAAAAAACACCTGCGTCGCGCCTGACGCCGCATTGTGCCACATATGATAGGGCCCTTAGTGTTTTACCTGTTGTTTCCATGGTGGTAGAGAAATGGGTGTTGGAGCAAATGTTTTTTCCACATTTAATGTCATGGAAAAGAACCATCACAGAAATTCAGATTTTCGCTGAGGAGCCGAGCCGGTGACCCGGCCGGTCAGCGGTGGTACAGGAGCTGTGGCGACGGGACGTGACGTCTCCGTTCCCTCTTTCAGGGAACGAGGGTTACCATACGTAACCGAGACTTTCCCTTTCAGTCGGTCACTCTCGACGTCACGTCAGATGACCGACGAATTGGGATCCTCACAAAGGGCCACAGGTACTGCCCCTTCCAGTGTCCTGTGGAAGCCACCTGCGCCCCTACTTTTTGGCATAGGCCAGGGCTTGCACAAGAGAACCAGCTACTGCTGCTATGGCACTACCCAATGAGTAAGACTGGATAACACTGGGAAAACGTACCCGTTCTACTTGGAACAGGGACGTTACGGAAGCTTGGAGGTGATTGTAATCCTCTTGGAATGGCAAAAGTCTGCCGGGGAAACACGGGCTCGAGGCTATACCGTGGACTTTACATATATGGATTCCACTTAGGTCTTACATATGGAACCCAGCCTTCTACCAGTTCTCGAAGATTCAACGAGTGAAGGCCTGGCGCCGGAATCTCCGCCATGTCTGGCCGCCGAGGGGACGGAGGAGCTCAAAAGGGTCTACTATATGGACTCTCTGGAGTGGTTTTAGCAAGCCGACCCGAAGTCGGGGCCTCTCAGTGCTTCTACCCGTTTGAGGTGAGAACACAGGAGGATACCGGCTCCACACAAAGGCTATAGAATCTAGTGGACGTGTTAGGGGTCGCCCAGCCAGCAGCTGTACAGATATCTGCCAGCGAGGCGCCACGAGCCAGCACCCAGGAGGATGCAACACTCAAGTTGAATGAGCTCGCAACCTGAATGGACAGGGCACACCCTGTGCCTGATACGGCAGGGTGATGGCGTCCATTATCCGGTGGGCCCATCCTCTGCTTAGAGATTTCATTCCCATTCTGCTGGCCTCCGTGACAGACAAGAGAGCTGGTCTGAGGTCCTGAAGCTTTGCCTCCGGTCTACGTAGCACCTTAAGGCTCGGACGGGACAGAGCAGTGCTAGGGCTGGGTCTGCCTCCTCCGAGGGCAGCGCTTGCAGGCTCACCACCTGATCCCTGATGGGAGTAGCAGGAACCTTGGGCACATAGCCGGGCCGGGGCCTCAGGGTTACCTGTGAGTCAGCCGGCCCGAACTCTAGGCACGAATTGTCGACTGAAAATGCGTGCAGGTCCCCTACCCTCTTGATGGGGGCAAATGCAAGCAGGAGCAGAGATTTCATTGACAGAAACTTCAGCTCAACCGCCTGCAAAGGCTCAACTGGGCCCTGCTGAAGTGCTGTGAGCACTCGAGTCAGGTCCCAAGAGGGTATAGAGGGGGCCGTAGAGGATTTACCTGCTCCTTGTCCTCCCTGACCTTGCACAGTATCTGTGCAAGAAGGCTCACTGGGGGAAATGCATATTTGCGAAGGCCCCGCAGCCAGCTGTGTGCCAGTGCGTCCGTGCCGAGTGTTCCCTCGGTCAGGGAGAAGAACAACTGGCAGTGAGAGGTTTCTGGAGAGGCAAACGGGTCTACCTGAGTGGCTCCGAACCGTTTCCAAACCAGCTGGACCGTCTGGGGATGGAGTCGCCATTCTCCCTGGAGCGCAGCTCGAGATAGCTCGTCGGCTGCCTGTTTGAGCAGCCCAGGAATGTGAACGGCACGAAGCGACCTCAGATGCTTCTGACTCCAGAGGAGGAGGTGGTGGGCGAGTTGCGATATGCGACAGGAGTGCAGACCACCTTGTCGGTTGATGTACGCAGCGGTCGCCGTGTTGTCCCGGACTAGTACATGCTTGCCTCATAAGCGCCCTTTGAGACGGCTCAAGGCAAGGTCTCTGCGTTGGGGAGAGTTTGCTCTTTTCCCAGTTGATCCGAAGGCCCAACAGGCTGAGTTGTGAGAGCACCAAATCCCTGTGTTCGCACAATTAATCCTGAGACTGAGCGAGTACGAGCCAGTCGTCGAGGTAGTTGAGAATGCGAATGCCCTGTTCTCTCCACGGCACAGCTTTGCTGGAGGCCACGGGAGCGGGGCGGTGGCTGCCCTCGGCGACGGCAGCAGCTGCACGCTGCAAAGTTCTCCACCGTGTCGCCGAAAAGGCCGGTCTGGGACACGGGGGCGTTCAAGAATCGTGTCTTGTCCGTCTCGCGCATGTCAGCCAGTCACAGCCAGAAATGACACTCCTGGACCACCATAGTGGACATCGCATGACCCAGAGACCGTGCCGTAAACTTCGTCGCTTGTAGCGCGAGGTCCGTCGCGGTGCGGAGTTCTCTTTGAACTTCCGGGTCATGACCACCCTCATGCAAGTCCCTCAGTGCCTTGGCCTGGTGCACTTGCAATCACGCCGTAGCGTGTAAGGCGGAGGCAGCTTCTCCACAAGTCATATAAGCATCGCTGGCCAGTCGAGTACCTACAGACCCGGGAGGGGAGGCAAGGGAGGGGAGGCAAGGGAGGCGGTATTAGGACACAACTGCACAACTGTCTTTAAAAAGACGCACCCGAAATTGCTCTTTTAGGGAAAAAGCTCTTTTAGCGTGCTGAGGCGCACAGGGGAGATGATCATCTGCAACACAAACAGGGGTAGTGCAGCCTGATGTGTGCAACCCACTCGACATGGGAAACCACCACCGCTGAAGCGCTGTACCGCCAACACGAAGAGCTCTCCAATAGCGCGCTGAACTCGTTCAGTCTTCTTCTGTCAGTAGAGTAGTCAGGAGCAGAACGATGTAATCACTCGGCTCCGAAGCGAAAAGCTGAATATGCACTGCATCTGCTGCCTACTTATACTCACGCTGTGATCAGCGGCAGCTGGATGCAATAATCGCATGCCAATGTGCATTGGCTCGTTTAGTTTTCACCCGAAGTAGATTGGTCTCTCTAAGCAAGATCCCAATTCGTCGGTCATCCAAAACTCGCGTTTGAATCATCAGTGACAAATGATAAAAGAAAACGTACTTATGTGAGTCAGAACTGCCGGCATTTTAATCTAACGTTACTCTCCCAGGATCAGTAAACAGTCCTCCATAAAATGTGCTGGCGATCCACAGCACTAAGTTGAAGTATTCCCTCAGCGACCAGCACAGATCAGCTCTAGGCATGATGAAGCGGATATCGTCCTCTTTTGGAAGACCAAACAAAGTAGTTTCGCTTTCACAACGAAACACACAGCGTCTTCAGGACATGCCGGCAGCGGCAACAATACTACAGCAAGAATAAAAGTTACGCTTTTTTTCTTTGCGTGAACATTTCGGCGGCGTTATGCAAATCTTCCCACATAGTGAGGTAGATATGTGGGGGAATGTTCGAACGAGCCGTTTTAGGTAGGCGTAGTTGACTTAACTTTTATAAAGAATATCTCTTTGGATTTGAGACTTTAGTCTTTGCAAATTTACAGATCTTCTTTATGCACCAAGAGCTAGTAACACTCCAAAGAGAAAGGAAAAAATGAAATCGCATCATATGACCCCTTTAAGGCTCGTTGTTCAGTAACATGTTTGCTAGGCATGCTGTCGTATTTTGACAACCTTTGTCAACCTTTTTTTAATGTTCTATTGTCTAATTTCGATGAGCCTGTATGAATGGTAGCCTCAGTTTTCTGTTCTTAGCTGACAGGAGTGGCACCTGGTGTGGTCTTTAGCTTCAAGGTTCGACATGTTTTGCGTTCAGAGATGCTCTTCTGCAGTCTTCAATTGTTACAAGGGGTTATTTGAGTTACTGTTGCCTTTCTATCAGCTCAAACCAGTCTGGCCATTCATATGTGACCTCAGGCATCAACAAGCCATTTTCCCCACAGAACTGCCACTCACTGGATTTTTTTTCTTTTTCTTTTTTGACCATTCTCTGCAAACCCTAGCGGTGTTTGTGCCTGAAAATCCTAGTAGATCAGCAGTTTAACCAAACTGGAGCCTAAATACCCCTGAAACACCTCGTTCATGAAGTCCCGGAACACAAAGGAGAACTGGCTAGGCCATATGGCATAACCCAGTATTCGTAGTGACCGGTAGGTGTGATGAAGGCGCTCTTCCATTCTTTCATTCAAATAATACAATTCTGAGAATAAGTAATCACTGTACCCATATACCTGAATTTATCTACAAGCTCAGTGTCCCTTCCATGAATAACAGTAGGGATAATAGGAATGGCAGACTTTCCAAAGTCTATAATTGTGTCTTTGGTCTTGGATATGTTTGTAGATATTTTTAATGAACAACAGTTTGCACACCAAGAAACAAAAGTCTTCACCACAGGCCCATGAGAAACCTTCTCATTTGCTTAGAAGCTCACAATAACTGTGTCATCTACACACTGCAAAATTTACATGTTGTCAAATGAATATATATATATATATGCCACTTTATGATTACCTTTTCTACCATAAGAATTACGTAATTACTCAAGTGTTTATCTAAAAGTATACTGCTTAAAAGTTCACCAAAAACCTCAAAAGCTTGAAATGACTTTAGTGTTCGGTTGCACATGATATTTATTCATCATGATTAGAAAAGTTACAGATTTTAACAAGAAGCATGGGACAAGCAACATCTAAAGTGACAGTGTGTACAGTCACATGACCAAATTTATGATGGCTGAATTTAAACAAGAGGCATGGAACAAGAAAAAGTTAAAGTTGCTGTGTTTATAGCCACTGGACGAGAACATGCATGGAATGGTATTTACCATACAAATAAACACATACACATACACATGCATAAACAGGTTCTACAAGTTATTTTTGTCGCTTACAAAAGTCAATAAGCAAGCCAGCTTTCTTTTTTTCTTCAATGGTGCTTCGCAGTGGCTCCTGTCTGCATAATTCTCTGCACCACTCTGCAAAATTAGACAGTTTCTGTCCTCTTTGGAAGGTGCCATGCAACTTTTTGTAGGCCTCGATGTTACATGCTTCTAGCTCTGCAATTGCAACAGTATATACAATTGTCTTTCTATCCATGCCACATTTGAAGTACGCCTGGGTTTTTGTTGTCTCACCTTTCAAATAGCCCAATATCTTCTCTTAATGGCTTGCTCTGGAAGAAAGACTGACAAAGAACAGAGAATAAACCATTAGTGTGTTATGCTAATGGAATGTCTGTTTTATAAATGAATGGAAGTTGGAAATCTGCTAGAGGGAAATACAGCCTAAAGGTCTTTGCCGAATTTGGTGGTTGTAAGTGAAAGCTGTAGAAGGAGTTTCTCTTGAAAAAGAGAAGATGAAGAACCATAATAATAATGATCATTTTAAAGTACCCCTATTATGCTATCTTAAATTGTGATTAATTTGTACTGGAGGTTAGGTTTACATGCATTCAAGGTAAAAAAATAAAAAAATAATTTTCATTGCAGTATTTTCTCTCTTCTCGTAAAAAAGGGTCTGACCCTGTAAACTCCTCCTTTCCGAGAGCCTACCCTGCTCTGATTGGTCAGATGACCAAGTCGGTACAGTCATGGCCAAAAGTTTTGGCAGTGAAACAAATGTTATGTTTTGCAAAGTTTGCTGCTTCGGTATTTGTAGATTATTTTTCCGCATGTTTCTATGGTATACTGATAAACAATAATAAGCATATCATAAGTTTGAAAGGCTTTTATTGGCAAATATATACATATATATATATATATATATATATATAGTATATATA
>NW_015506424.1:389785-392002 GCF_001515645.1 Sinocyclocheilus grahami | reverse complement strand
ACCTCTGCAATTCGCTCTTGCATGCTGGATATTAGCTTCTGGGCCAAATCCTGACCGAAGTTCTCGGAGTTGATCACATTTTGTGGGATTCTGCTTGTCCACTCGCCTTTTGAGGACTGACCACAGGTTCTCTATGGGATTGAGATCCGGGGAGTTGCCTGGCCACCGATCCAAAATTCAAATGTAATGATTTTGAGCTGCTTCTTTATCACTCTTGCATTGTGACATGGTGCTCCATCATGCTGGAAAATGCACGGATCATAACCAAATTGCTCATGGATCGTTGGAAGAAGTCACTCTTGCAGGACGTTTTGATACCATTCTTTATTCCTGGCAGTGTTTCTGGGCAGAATTATGAGAGAGCCCACTCCCTTGATTGAAAAGCAACCCCACACATGGATGGTCTCAGGATGCTTCACTGTTGGCACAACACAGAACTCATGGTAGCGTTCACCTTTTCTTCTCTGAACAATCGATTTTCCAGATGTCCCAAACAGTCGGAAGGGAGCTTCATCAGAGAAAATAACTTTGCACCAATCTTCTGCTGTCCAATCTTTGTACTTCCTGCAGAATGTCACCCTGTCCTTGAAGTTTTTCTTGGAGAGAAGTGGCTTTGTTGCTGCCCTTCTTGACATCAGGCCATTGTCCAAAAGTCTTCCCCTCACTGCTCTCACACCAACCTGCTGCCATTCCTGAGCAAGCTCTGCACTGGTGGTGACACAATACCGCAGCTGACTCCTCAGGAGGAGACGGTCCTGGCACTTGCTGGACACTCTGGGACATCCTGAAGACTTCTTCACTGCAGTCGAACCGCTCTCCTTGAAGTTCTTGATGATCCGGTAAATGGTTCTTTCTGGTGCAATATTCTTTGTAGCAATTTCCTTGCACGTGAGGCCATTTTGATGCAAAGCGATGATGGCTGCACGTGTTTTTTTGGAGATAACCATTGCTAACAAGAACACAATGATTGGAAGCGCTTCTTCCCTCCTTTTATAGCAATCAGTCTGCTCTTACAGTCTAATTAGTATGACAGTGATTTTACCTGACTAGTACTCATTCACACTTTAACATGTGCATGCTGATATGATTAGTCAATTAATGTTAGCTGGTAATTTTGTGTCAGGATCAATTTTATTTTTTTATTTTTTGTGAAAATGTAATTTTTTTAGCCAATGAAGCTTGTAGCAATTATTTAAAATGCATCTGATCACTCTACACAATAATCTAGAAACAATGTGAATGAACACCACAACAGCTTAAGCAGCAAACTTTTGGCCGTGACTGTAGTCATCGGTTGACAGCACATATCAGAAATTAAATCCCATTACTATATTTGAATTTCAGCTTTGGAGGCTTCCTCGTATGGAAATAAATTGATGACAAATGTATTTGAAATAAATAAAGCATGTTGAATTGCACTAATTGAAAATAAAATCCATTGCATTAACAGTGCTTGAATTTTAATGCATTGTATTTTCAGGGTTTGCATTTTTAGGGTGTGAAATTCAACGTTGTTGTATATTTAAACTGTGAATATTTAATGGACTAATTCAGTGATTGTCAGACTTTTGGACCCATTTTGCCCCCGTAGTTCTTTCTTATTTGGTCATGTTCCTTTCCTCGTTTAGTTATGATTCTTTGCACTTGAGTTCCTAATTATCCCTTGTATTTTAGTTGCTGTTTGTTCAGTTGTTTCTTTGTCGGGTCTACTGCTTAGTTACATGTGTTTGTGCAAACTCCTATGTTGGATTATCCCCTGCGTTTTCCGTTCATTAAAGACTATTAAAGTTTATCTGTGCCTCCAGCGTGCTCCCTGCAAGACACACCGTGAGAGAAGACCCGACCATAAGGTTGACTGCTGAGGACAAGCTTTGGGGTTTGCGGCAGGCCAGTCGGAGGTTGGAGTGGTATGTGGAGGATTTCCTCAAGCTTGCTAACCAGCTGAGCTGGCACAACGTCGCGTTTATTGCGTGCTTTTAGCTGGGGCTGGACGACGAGATGATCCGCTGCGATCTTCCCGTGTGTGATTTTCCCTTGATCGAGCTGATTAATCTCGTTCTTTATTTGAACGGTTCCAATTTTGAAGTTGAAGAAATTAAGGAAAAGTTTCAGTCTCGTGGTCCAACCCCCTCTGAGGCACGCCACATCTCGCCAGCTCACCCCACGCCAGGAACCCCCACATACCGCACCAACGGCTCCGCCCCCCCCCCCCCCCCC
>NW_015506424.1:387271-389565 GCF_001515645.1 Sinocyclocheilus grahami | reverse complement strand
ACGCCACATCTCGCCAGCTCCCCCCACGCCAGGACCGCCCACATCCCGCCCCAACGGCTCGGCCCGCCTGCCCCGCCCCAAATACCCCCGTGTCCTCCGAAGCTCAACCAATGTCCTCAGCTCAGAAACGTCAGCCGCTTTCAAGACAAGCTCGCCGTTGTCAAGCCCACCAGCCATTTGGAAATCGAGGCTGCCGGCCGCTCCGTTGTCAAGCCCGCCGGCTATTCCTCAGTCAAGCCTGCCGGTCGCTTAGCAGCAAGCCCGCCGGCCGCTTCCAAGGCAAGCCCGCTGGCCGGGCGCAACATCAAGCCCGCTGGCTGTCATATTCACCCCTAACCAGAAGAGGAGTCTGGGGAGAAAAAGACTGCTCTCAGCCCTCATCCCAGCCCCAGAGCTCACTCCAGTGTCGGCTCCAGCCCCCGAGTTTAGCCCAGAGAGGGCTCCAGTCCCCGATTTTAGCCCAGAGAGGTCTCATATTCCCGAGTCTAGCCCAGAGAGGGCTCCAGTCCCCGAGTTTAGCCCAGAGATGGCTCCAGTCCCTGATTTTAGCACGCACCCACGGGACGCGCTTTTCGGGAGGGGGGAGTTATGTCAGACTTTTGGACCCGTTTTGCCCCGTAGTTCTTCCTGAGTTTCCTTATTTGGTCATGTTCCTTTCCTCGTTCAGCTTGATTATGATTAATTGCACCTGAGTTCCTAATTATCCCTTGTATTTTAGCTCCTGTTTGTTCAGTTGCTCCTTTGTCAGGTCTACTGGTTAGTTACATGTGTTTGTGCAAACTCCTATGTTGGATTATCTCCTGCGTTTTCCGTCCATTAAAGACTGTTAAAGTTTATCTGTGCCTCCAGCGTGCTCCTGCAAGACACACCGTGACAGTGATATTAAAAGACCAGATTCAGCATACTGCTTATTGATGATGTAAACTACACACAGGCAGAAAGAAGATGAGCCCAGTATTTGAACATAAGTTACGCAACTTGCAAAACTTCACGTTAAGCATTTTTTAAGCCATAAAGAAAATGCTTGACATGGTTTATTACCTCAAATAATAATAATAAAAGTGATAATAAGTGATAATAAAAAAGTGATTTAAAAAAACAACAACAACAAAATTGGTATCCTAATTATATAACATACTATAGCCTATAGCATAACACAGAATCTTGGGCCCTATGCAAAGACAGTGTGCGAGGGTCCCTTTGCCCTCATTTCATGAACTATGTGATTTAGAAAACCAGTTAAATCATGCAAATGGCATGTATGCTGTGCTTATGGGAGGTGCATACACAGATGTGTTCCAAAGCTGGTCAAACTAGCAAAAAACTGGGAAGTAGTATACACACACAAATGTAAAATAATAACTATAATTCAGGATTTTTGCGGGCCCCTCACACGCCAAGGCCCTATGCACTCAGTCACCCTTTGCCCCCCCCCCCACTTACTATGCCCCTGATTGTGTATCAGTGTAACTCTCAATGTTAACTTATTGTTTATTTGACTGTTGTATGAAATATCACATTTGCAATTGTGTGATATTCTGGAAAAAAATAACTCTTGCTTATGTGATGTTGTAATATACCTACTGTCAGGGTCTGGCGTCTGGTGTTCTCCCTCTCTCCTCCAGAGGGCGCCAGCTCCCGGACTCCCATTCCCCAAACCCCATACACCTGTTCACTCATTACACTAATTCCCCAAACTCCACACACCTGTTCAGTCACTCACTCATCACACTCACCCTCAGCTGTGCCCCGTTGTCACTGACTATATCTTCTCCTCTCACTCACCACTCGGCCTGGCTGTATTGTGTATGTAATGGTGTTCGTCGTCCCTAGACCTGTTTTTGTTTTGTTTTGTTGGCCTTTCTGTTTGGAATAAAAAGGTTTTCACCTGCATTTGGACCCAGACCCGGTTTTTCCACGGTGCCCCTTACCGCCCGTGACAGAATACAGCCAGCAGACATGGGTCCAGCAGGGAAGGTTCTTAACGTCCGCCAGGGAGACCTGAGCATTGAGGATTACGCCAGGGACTTCGTGGGAGTGGCTCGCCAGTCGGCCACGGAGAAGACCTGCCTCATGGTCTTTTTCTGGGGAGGCCTAGCCAAGCCCTTCAAGTCCCTGATGCCATACTGGGTCCGCGAGGAGTCGCTGGAGGACTATATTAACCTGGCCCTGCACTTGAGCGGCTCCGCCTTCAGGGTGGAGGTAGCTGCGGAGCCCGCTCACAGTTCTCCCGAAGCGGCAAACCACGGGGCGTCAGAGGCCTCGTCTGCCGCACCCAGTACCTCACGCCCGTT
>NW_015506424.1:384449-387097 GCF_001515645.1 Sinocyclocheilus grahami | reverse complement strand
CCCCCCCCCCAAATATGTAGGGGAAACTTGCATGGCTGTTTCTATGGCATGACGAGGCTCTGGCGTAGCAGCCATCTTGGCGGTGACTCAGGCATGGCCGCTATCTTGGCCGGGGACGCCGGCATTGAGGCCATCTTGCCTGGCAACTCTGGCGTGCCAGCCATCTTGACCGGGGACTCAGGCATTGCGGCCATCTTGGCCAGGGACTCAGGCATGGTTTGAGCAGGCCCTGGTGTGGCAGGCATGGCGTGAGCAGGCACCAGATTGGTAGACATGACGTGAACAGGTTCTGGCTTAGTAGGCATGACATGAACAGGTACTAGATTGGTAGGCATGACGTGAACAGTCTCTGGTATGGCAGCCATTTTGTGAACTGTGGCGGCCATTACATGATGTGAATCTGACATGGTGGCTAACGAAGGAATGTGGGGTTCCTCATCCGCGATCCCCACTTGTAAAAGCAGATCCTCTCAAACGTAAAGCAAGGTCAATATAACGGGCAAAAGTCCAATGAGGAGTATTGCGTGGCATTAAACATGAAATGTCCTTATTTAAACCAAAACGAAAAATGTTTTTCAGAGAAGTGTCTTTGATATCTACCTGATAACAAAGTTTGCAAAACTCAGTCACGTAATCCTCAATAGGAAGGTCTCCCTGTCAGAGACGAATGAGATGATCGCCTGGATTCATTGTCGCTCGGTGTTCAAAAAAGCCGCTGGTTCTATGGACTGGCGAAGTATTTCAGTAATGGGGACTCTTTAGGTAGAATCAAGTGCGAGCTTTATTACACAAGAGGCGTAGTCAAACAGGCAAGGTCAACATCCAGCAAACAATGTAATCCTAGGCAGAGGCAAAAGAGTAACCCAATGGAACAGGCAATGGTCATAATCCAAGTGAGCAGTCCAAAGTAATAAATAAACAAAACAATGAAACTAGGCTATGGCAAAGGCAAATTAAAACACTTGGTAGAGTCCACAACAGCAAAACAATATTTATGAGTGCAACCTAAATGGGGAAGTCGTGACCTAATGGTTAGAGAGTCACTGGCAGGGATTGTAGGTGGGGGGAGTGAATGTACAGCGCTCTCTCCCACCTTCAATACCACGACTGAGGTGCCCTTGAGCAAGGCAATGAACCCAACTGCTCCCCGGGCGCCGCAGCGAAAAATGGCTGCCCACTGCTCCGGGTGTGTGTTCACTGCTGTGTGTGTGCACTTTTGGATGGGATAAATGCAGAGCACTAATTCCAAGTATGGGTCACCACCAGTGGTGTGAAGTAACAAATTACAAATACTCACGTTACAGTAATTAAGTAGTTTTTATCAGTAATTGTACTTTTTTGAGTAGTTTAAAAATTGTGTACTTTTACTTTTACTTGAGTACATTTTAAGTGATGTATCGGTGCTTTTACTCCGCTATTTTCTTCCGTTTGTGGTCGTTACATGCTTATTTTAATTTCATTTTTATCCATCAACGTGATTGGATAGAGAGTAATAGGTCTCGTGACTTTCGTCAAATTAAATTGTGCATAGAAAACTTTAACCGCCAACTGTTTATCATGGCTGCTGGAAGTGCATTCTTCAAGCATCAATTCAGTCGCATCTTCCTCTAACTTAATATGTTAATATGTACCTGAAATTTGGTGTGAGGTTGCGGGCATTGTATACAGTGTTAACTCCCACAAGTGCCACATTCGGTAAATTCCCCACTCACTTATGAGATGAGCGATCTGCGCTGTCTCGTCTCTCTCGCGTGCGTTCTGCAGCAGTCACTTGGATAAGTCGTTGTTGCTTGTTGAACTTGTTGACTTTTGATGAGTTTGAGCGCGTGATGCGCGCTGTGAAAAGGGTTTTTATTTTATTTTATCCATTTTATACTATCCGCCTTCATTTAACAAATGAACTCGCGCATAAACAGTTTTCAAGTTCAACACTTTTTGTTCCGTTCAGTTGTGGATGCTGCTGATTCACTGAGACCGCGTGCGTGTTTTCCTTTGAAAAAGTTTCCCCCGAAATAACTCGCTATTTAATGCATTTCCCCTTACAAATTGTATTATCAGCATAACAATTTGCCATCCTTCTAGAACAATGTGCATTTATGTTAAAATTGTAACATAAATGATCAAGTTAAGTTATTTTTATTTCTTTATTGCAAAAATCAAAAAACAGTCCTCCATAGGCGGCCAGTGGGCTAAAGAACAACGCGGCGGGTGGGCTTGCGGCAACCACATGTGACGACCCCAGGCTGGACTCCACTTCGTCCACGGTGAAAGCCGATCCGGCGATCCACAGCGCAAAGTTGTAGTATTTCCTCAGCAACCAGCACGGCAACAACAATACTACAGCGAGAATAAAAGTTACGCCTTCTTTCTTTGCGTGAACATTTGGGCGACGTTATGCAAATCTTTCCACATCGTGACCTAGACATGTGGGGGGCGTGTTAGAACAATCCGTTTTTGGTAGGCGTGGTTGACTCTTAACTTTTATGAAGAATATCTCTTTGGATTTGAGACTTTAGTCTTTGCAACTTTACAGATCTTATTTATGCACCAAGAGCTTGTAACACTCCAAAGAGAAAGGAAAAATTTAAATCGTATCATATGACCCCTTTAATATTTTATGTGCAACAACAGCATGCTGTCTCAGTGGC
>NW_015506424.1:383156-383984 GCF_001515645.1 Sinocyclocheilus grahami | reverse complement strand
TGTTAGAACGAGCCGTTTTAGGTAGGCGTGGTTAACTCTTAACTTTTATAAAGAATATCTCTTTGGATTTGAGACTTTAGTCTTTGCAACTTTACAGATCTTCTTTATGCACCAAGAGCTTGTAACACTCCAAAGAGAAAATCGCATCTTTAATATTTTATGTGCAACAACAGCATGCTGTCTCAGTGGCCTTACACATGATTTTAAATCTATTTTTTCAAACTTTATGATTTAAATGGGGATGATTGTACTGAGAATAACTTTCATCTTTTCTTCAACGGAATACTGTTTCCGTGCTTTTTTAATATATTTTAAAGAGTTGGCAGTCAAAATTAAAACTGCTGGATGAAAGATATTCTTCATTCTTCCTGGTCACCACACTTTCAAATAGTCCTTCTAATTGGAAACAGCTGTAGATGTAATCAGTTCCTGGCATGGGGTGTTATGGGAGATGTAGTCTGTGAAACAATGGTACAGTTTTAAGATGGAGTGAACTCTAGAGGATCTCATGGGCACTCCATGGGAAGAATATGTAAATAATATATATATATATATATATATATACAGTGGGTACGGAAAGTCCGCGAGGCGGCGGTGCCCGCGCACGATGTCCCCGAGGCGGCGGTGCCCGCTCACGCTGTCCCCGAGGCGGCGGTGCCTGCTCACGCTGTCCCCGAGGCGGCGGTGTCCGCCCACAGTGCCCCCGAGGCGGTGGAGCCCGCCATTGCCGGTTCCGGGGAGGCAGCATCAGACGCACCGCTGTGGTGGCCGCTGGTTCTGCCCTGGGTGCCCATTCCACCGGCTCTGCCCCAGGCCCCAGGTCCCCCG
>NW_015506424.1:375960-383062 GCF_001515645.1 Sinocyclocheilus grahami | reverse complement strand
CTCACCACTCGGCCTGGCTGTATTGTGTGTAATGTAATGGTGTTCGTCGTCCCTAGACCTGTTTTTGTTTTGCCTTGTTGGCCTTTCTGTTGTAATAAAGAAGTTTTCACCTGCATTTGGACCCAGACCCGGTTTTTCCACGGTGCCCCTTACCGTCCTGTGACAGGTATTTGGTATTGCTTGGTGGGAAAGTACCCTATCCAACAGAAAAGCATTAAAAACTGCTAGATCTGATTACTTTTCATCTCTTTAAGAAGAAAACATAACCCCAGGTATTTATTCAATACAGTGGCTAAATTAATGAAAAATAAAGCATCAACAGGTGTTGACATTTCCCAACAGCACAGCAGTAATGACTTTATGAACTATTTTACTTCCAAGATCGATACTATAGGAGATAAAATTGTAACCATGCAGCCATCAGCTACAGTATTGCATCAGATAGTGTGCTATAGATCCCCTGAGGAATAATTCCACTCATTCTCTACTATAGAAGAGGAAGAATTGTATAAACTTGTTAAATCATCTAAACCAGCAACATGTATGTTAGACCCTATTCAATCTATGAAGTCATAGATCCTCTTCTGACTATTATTAATTCGTCATTGTCATTAGGATATGTCCCCGAAACCTTCAAACTGGCTGTTATTAAGCCTCTCATCAAAAAACCACAACTCCTCACAATTATATTCCTTCTTAGAGAAAAATGGTATCTGTGAGGATTTCCAGTCAGGATTTAGACCATATCTGTCATGAATGCGGTCCATGAATTTCCATATCATAGTACTGAGACTGCTCTCATCAGAGTTATTAATGACCTGCTCTTATCATCTGATCGTGGTTGTATCTCTCTGTTAGTGCTACTGGATCTTAGCGCTGCGTTCAACACTATTGACCACAACATTCTTTTGAATAGACTAGAAAACTTTGTTGGCATTAGTGGAAGTGCATTAGCATGGTTCAAATCAAGTTCAGGAAGGCTTGGGTAGCCTGAAGGCCCACAGAACATTTAACAAAAGAAATGCAGACATTCACCTCAGTGGCGAGGCGTGTGGCCAAGTGTGGTGTCCCATGTTGTTGGGGATTTTAATATCCATGTTGATAATGAAAAAATGCATTGGGATCAGCATTCATAGACAGTCTGAACTCTATTGGGGTTAGACACATGTGTACAACACATAGAGTACAAGACCTACTCATTGTTGAAATCATACTCTAGATTTAATACTGTCACATAGAATTGATGTTGATGGTGTTGAAATTGTGCAGCCAAGGGATGATATCTCAGATCATTATCTAGTCTTGTGCAAACTTCATATAACTAAAACTATAAATTCTTCTCCTTGTTACAAGTATGGTAGAACCATCACTTCTATCACAAAAGACTGCTTTGTAAGTAATTTGCCTGATTTATCTCAATTCCTCAGCATATCCAATAGCTCAGAACAACTTGATGGTGTAACAGAAACTATGGACTCCTCTGGCCATTTCTCCTCTGGCTCATTTGTATAGTGCTCTATACAATACAGATTGTGTCAAAGCAGCTTTACAGTGTCAAACAGGAAAATAGTTTGTCAATAATGCAAGAAGACAATAACAGTAATTTTTCCAGCTAAAGTTAGTTCATTGATGATTCAGTGATGTCATCATCCAGTTCAGTTCTCTTCCAATAGTGTCTGTGCAATCAGTCAAGTGTCCCCAACTAAGCAAGCCAAAGGTGACAGTGGCAAGAACAAAAAATCCATCACTGACAGTTGTGAAATCAGTCATGATAATGAAGGTGGGAGAGAGCGCTGTACATTCACTCCCCCTCCTACAATCGCTGCTGCCAAGACTCGAACCCACAACCTTTGGGTTACAAATCCGACTATCTAACCATTAGGCCACGACTGTTAAACATACTCTTAATTAGGGAAAAATTAAGGTATCTGAGACCGGACATAGGAAATAGCTCAAATGAGACAAACAGTAATGTGTAAATTGTAACATAGTGCCCATTTATTAAGTTAACTTCCATATAGCTGGTGCAATCCTCCTCTGAGCCATATATAGTGACTGGAATATCTGAAATTTGCAGGTGTACTCTTTTGAGCTGTGGCCACTGAGAACCAACCTAGAAACTACTCTGAACAACCATCGAAAACATCTACCAATGGCCTACTCCTTGTTTTCTATAGATAATTAGAAGACTAGTGTTGTTTTTACACATTTTACCCTCTGTTTGCAGACTCTATTATATATTTATTTATTTTTTCCCAGTGATTAATCCATGACTTCGATTGCAAGTCCAGTGTCCTGTCAGTCATTTTCTTAGTGGATGACTCACTAGTTCAATAATGTCAATGCGGCATCTCAGACATTGACTTAAACACCACATCAACCACTTCCTCTGCCATCATTACTTCACTTTTGAGCTTTTCAGCTTAGAAGGAATTTATTAACTTTATTCAATACACTCCAGCTAAGTGCAATACACAGATACAATTCCATAGTGTGAATCTATCTTTTAATAGATTTTAATAAATCTATTAAAGTAGTCCATATAGTTCACATAGTAGTCCACTATATTTTTACTATAATAAATTTTGGAGTTTTACATCCACTGGTAACATCCACCTTTGGAAATGAACTATGATGGATTAGATCCTTTACTTAGTAGGAATGTTCTTTTTTATTGAAAGAAGGAAGGCACTCACTCCTATATTTTCTGCCTTCCACTTTTCAGACATCTTCTACACCTTTCCCACAGAGTTTAAATTGCTGATTGATTTTTGAAGATCTAGGCTCGATTTCCTGCCCCTGGCTCAGTGTCTGTTCATTGATCTTTCACCAGTCTGCTGACTCTGAAGTTAGAAGACTCATCTTCTGCCACCATCTGGACATCAGCTTGTTAGATGTGCTCACCAATTTATTGTTTGCAAGAGTCTGAAGGTGTGTGTGTGTGTGTTAGTGTATGTATGTGATGGAGTGGGTAGCACAAAAATAGTTTCTGAGAGCACATTTGTGATTATCAAACAAGCTCTGAGATTTATCAGTAGTCAGACTTTGCTGTGTGTGCGCATTTAAAGGGTAAGCAGTTTTGTGAGTGTATATTCACATTGCATAGGTGCTGACACTCTTCTTAGGAGACACTTGTTTTTTAGATTTTGCAGCATGTTTCGAGATGGAGAGGAGTCAGACATCTAAATATATATATAAAAAAATTAAATAGCCTCCATGCACCCTTAAGAAATCTTATCACAATATGTCATGTAACATTACATTTTACCTCAGGAATACCATTCTATGTCTATAAATTCATTAGTCAGCTAGAAAAATAACTAAATATATGCTATATGCACTGGATTGCATATCCATTATATTTTTACGTAACATATTGTCTTCTTTATTAAATATATGTTTGAATAAGTTTGTAGTCAAACATTTTTTAATTTTAATTTTTTTAATTGCAGCTTGTAGCAAGTATTAGATTCACCTCTTTGGCAAGTTTTTGTCATGTTCTGACAATTAAGTGTAGTTAAAACCACTCCACTTTCCCTCAGAAGTAAAAAATATGCCTAAAATAAATAAAAATGTTACATTTATTGTGATACTTATCAATATTGACTGATATAAAAAAAAGGTCTATTGCCAAGACCAGGGGTAGGCAAGTTCGGTCCTAGAGAGCTGCAGTCCTGCAGAGTTCAGCTCCAACCCTGAAAAAAAACCTCACCTGCCTATAGCCTTAGTAATACTGAAGACATTGATTAGCTTGTTCAGGTGTGTTTGATTAGGGTTGGAGCTGAACTCTGCAGGACTGTGGCTCTCCAGGACCGAACTTGCCTACCCCTGGCCTAGACCTATGATACAAAGCATGATTGCAAATCAAATCAAACCGTTTCTGTGCATCTTTCAGAAATCATTTTAATTTAATTAATTTTTATTTACCTGATATAAGGTCAAATTTCTATGAGACTATATTATCTGCCTAGGGAATTTCCTTTTTGTAAAGCCTTTTTGTTTATCTGTCTCACCTGATAACTTGTTGTTGTTGTTGCTTTTTTTGGGGGGGGGGATTTTAATCATAGTAATTGCAACAAAGCATTAAGACATTTTCATTAGTACATTACCTGTCACACTCGTGGGAATAAGATTCTTGATTTATGCTACGGGTCTATAAAAGGGGCATATAGATTCACCACTGATCCCCCATTGCGCTCTTCTGACAATTGTGTGGTGCATCTGTTCCCAATATACAAGACTGTGCTATGTAGAAGAAGCACAGAGACATGAAAGGTTCAGGTGTGATATGAGGATGGCATAATGGCTCTACAAGGGTGCTCTGAATGCACAGACTTGACTGCTTTTCAAAAGTCCTCAGACAATATTATTGAGCTGACTGATGTGGTGTGTAACAATATCTCATTCTGTGTTGATAATGTTATTGATACAAAGAATGTCATATGTCATTCAAACAACAAGCCTTGGCTTAATGCAAAACTGAAACCCCATTTTAGGAGAAAAAGGGATGTTTGGTAACACTTTAGAATACTGTTTCGACATTAATAATTAACTAAACAGGATCAAATGAGTAACACAATATTAATCTAGTTACTACAAATAACTATCAAGAAACTCTGATTAATGAATTAGTAAGTAATAGCACAGAGATTTCATTGGCAGTTCTCTATTAACTAATCAATAACTACTATTTTTTCATGCTTCCCAGAGAACTAATGAGAAAGTTTCATAATTAATTCAAAACTAAACAACAAGTAATGCAGGACAAATGACTAGCACTACTGTATGTACAATTGTACAGTGTACAATTATTTAAAACTTTTGTTAATGTGCAACACTTTTGCTGCTATTGGGGTGCGATACGCGTAAGTTTAAGGGTTGGTTAAGAGGTCAACAGTGTACAACAATTTTGATAAATGATAAATTAATATTTTCTTGAATTTTTACAGACTGTGATTATGAGTTAATGAATAATAGTTAAGATGAATAGTTTGTGAAGTGCTTAAAATGACCAATTAAGCTATATTATCTCAACATTTGTAAATGTAAAAAATAGCATTAGCTAATATGTGAACTGAAGTTTAATTACATTTGTTGGCATTCAAAAGTACATTAACAAATAAACTTGTAATCATTGTATAATGTCTGTTAAAATCATTTGTAGATTTTTAAAAAGTGCATGTGTAATGCTGGGTCAACTGAGTTAGGATCCATGTGCAGCTTTGTTCATAGCGATTTACGTAGAACAAACAGGCAGGGGTCAGAGTTGTTAGCCACGGCAAAACAAAACATTGCAAGGAAGTTTGCCCTCTGGTGGCGATCGGAGGATCGGATATTCATTGCACAAGCAATGTACTTTTCTGAATATCAGTAAGCATACATGCGCGAGCACAAATGTGCTATTAATTTTATACAACGGTGCATAGTAACGGTGTTTTTTTCCTTGAATGAATGAGTTTTTGAACGAATTAAGTGAGCCAGTGACTCAACGGTCCATTCAGATGGACACTTTCCCTGCGTCCCAATGTGCATACTATCGAGCCTATCTGCCCTGAATAGTATTCAAAATTCCTAATATCACATAGAATTTAGGATGGATAGTATGCACATTGGGACACAAGCTTGTTTAGTTTCAAATTGAATCAGCCATTTTAAACGAACCATTTGATTTGAACGATTCAATAAATCATTTATCAAAACAGGGGCTTGCTGCCACCTACTGGTGGGTTTATTGTCATCATTATTTATCCATGACAGGCCTAAACTAGCCAAGGTTTCATCACAAAAGCACATTTAGCAAAATATTGTTTAATTATCAATACTGACCAAAATTCCTCCATTTCAGGCCCAAAAAGGGAAAAAATCTTATAAATAATAGTTCATTTAATAAGGTTAATTTTTCATTAAATAAAAACCTTTTTAAAAATTTGACAAATTCTATTTATGTAATTATTATGTAAAATTAGCTATTAGCTATCACTATATTGAAGTGCTATTTAGATTACGGTGGCTTCAGGAAATGACAAGAGTTTATTTTTAAATTTGATATAGATATTTCAGTTGTTCCAACTTACATGTTTTCACTTTTAAAAAATAGTTACAAAAAGGATATCCCACCTTCCCTTTATGGTGGATGTTGCTTTCATCTATCACAATAAATTCCCTTGTACCACCCATGCAATGCATTCATTGTGTGCTCTTCCTTTACTAATCCTAAAACAAAAGTACAAAAAACCCCACAAATGTACAGTAACAGCACTCCAGCATTTTTTATTTGAATCAGGCTACCAATCTGACCAAAAAAAAAGTGTCTTAAGGGCATCCATATTTACCATTGGTATTCATCTTTGTTTTGTGTCCTCCTCAATTTCACACACACACACACACACACACACACACACACACACATATATATATACAGTGGGTACAGAAAGTATTCAGACCCCCTTAAATTTTTCACTCTTTGTTATATTGCAGCCATTTGCTAAAATCATTTAAGTTCATTTTTTTTCCTCATTAATGTACACACAGCACCCCATATTGACAGAAAAACACAGAATTGTTGACATTTTTGCAGATTTATTAAAAAAGAAAAACTGAAATATCACATGGTCCTAAGTATTCAGACCCTTTGCTGTGACACTCATATATTTAACTCAGGTGCTGTCCATTTCTTCTGATCATCCTTGAGATGGTTCTACACCTTCATTTGAGTCCAGCTGTGTTTGATTATACTGATTGGACTTGATTAGGAAACAAGGAACACACCTGTCTATATAAGACCCTACAGCTCACAGTGCATGTCAGAGCAAATGAGAATCATGAAGTCAAAGGAACTGCCTGAAGAGCTCAGAGACAGAATTGTGGCAAGGCACAGATCTGGCCATCGGGGGCACTGTGGGCGGACACCGCCGCCTCGGGGACAGCAATGGGAACATCGTGAGCGGGCACCGCCGCCTCGGGAACATCGTGAGCGGGCACCGCCGCCTCGGGAACATCGTGAGCGGGCACCGCCGCCTCGGGAACATCGTGAGCGGGCACCGCCGCCTCGGGAACATCGTGAGCGGGCACCGCCGCCTCGGGAACATCGTGAGCCGGCACC